>NC_050576.1:170377209-170609709 GCF_011100635.1 Trichosurus vulpecula | reverse complement strand
AAGGAAGGCAGCCACACACTGGCCCTGTAGGGAACAGGGCTCTTCCCCCCTCCCCCCAGGGCGCTCACAGCCTGTGGGTTTCGCTTCCTGCAGGGCTGACAGTTAGGGCCCGACGCAGCACCAGGCTGAAGCAACCCAGAGTGTGGTTATTTTGGGGAGGCCTCTGTGCTCGGCTGTGAGCAATTCTTCTTGCCTTTCCCGCCACCTTCCACCCCCTCTCCCCCCTCAACTATTTCCATTTTCTAGGTCACACACACACACACACACACACACACACACGCACGCACGCGCACGCACACGCACACGCACACGCGCGCGCGCGCACACATAGTTGTAGCTGGGGTTTTCCAAGGGGTTTTTGAGAAAGTCAATGAAAGCTGCTCATATCATGGTCCCCACTGACATTCAGCACCTGCCTCATCCCTCCCCACCCTCTTTGCCCAACTAGCTAGCATCGGCCTAGAGCAGGTTCATCTGAGACAATCTAAATTTTGTATCTTCCCAGCTATCTCCTAGCAGAGCTCAGCATACAGTAAGCTCTTCCTAAATATTTCTCAATTGATTCCACCTCCCTGAGAAGAAGTTTCCCTTCCTTCATCATTTCTAATCCCCGTCATACAGCCTTGGCTTTTAAAATTCCCAATTACATGTGAAAGTTTTTTAATGTTCATTTAAAAAATTTTTGAGTTCCGAATTCTCTCTCCCTCCTGTCTCTCCCCAACCTATTGAGAAGGCAAGAAATATATTGATTATACATGTGAAGTCATGCAAAACATATTTTCATATTAGCCATGTTGCAAAAGATAACACACATACAAAACCCCCAACAAAAATAAAGTTGAAAAAGTAGGCTTCAATCCGCACAGAGTTCCTCAGTTCTCTCTCTGGAGGTGGGCACTATTTTTCATCATGGGTCCTTTGAAATTGTCTTGAATCATCAGCCTTGGCTTTGAGTGTCTTGAAGGTAGGAACTATCCTTCCTTGTATCCCCAGAGTCTGGCATAGTTCTCTATAAGGAGTAGGTAAGTTAAGGTTTGCTCAATTGAAGAGAAATTGTAGTCCAAACTTCTGTTTCCTGGCAGGCTGCTATAGGCTCTGGGAAGCTACTAGGACGTTTGCTTCACAAGCTCAAGGAGTTACAGAGGTTCAGTATTTTTCAGTCATGTCTGACTCTCTGTGACCCCATTTCAGGGTTTTCTTGGCAAAGATATTAGAGTGGTTTGCCATTTTCTTCTCCAGATCATTTTACAGATGAGGAAACTGAGGCAAACAGTTAAGCGACTTGCCCAGGGTCACACAGCTAGTGAGTATCTGAGGCCAGATTTGTACTCAGCAAGAGTCTTTCTGACTCCAGGCCTGGGAATCTGTCCACTGTGCTGACTGAGCTACACCTTAGGAAGAAGAATAGAATTATTAAATTCAGTAGGCCAGGAGGACACAAGGTTATTTAAGTCTTGCATGTCAAATGTTGCTATTTTGATATTTAACTCCGGTAAAACATGCTGCTTAACTAACTGAGTTTAATAAGCAAAGGCACCTTCTATAGGTTGAAGGTCTTATACGTGTAAAACTCACTTCTAAAAATGTTAAATTTGATTGATATCTTCTTTGTACATCACCTACATTTCCCAATATATCAGTGTCATAGGATCAGAGATGCAAAGAGGGAAAGGGCTATACCTCAGCAACCTAGTCCAACATATGGGGAAACTGAGGCCCAGGGAAAATTGACACTCAAAGTCACATAGTTAGCATCAGCACTGCACCCTCTCCTCACTAAGAGCCATCCCCAAAAGAGGAAAAAAGTTCAATCATACTAACACATCAAAAAAAAAGTCTGACATTATATGGAGGGCTCCACATCCGCAGCCCCTGACTTCTACAAAGTTCCTATTACATCTTTTCACAGCATTCATTTGTTCTGGTGTTTTCCCATTTATGTTGCTGTGGCCAATACATAGTTTTCTCACCTCTTCATGCTTCCTCCCCATGCTTACGGTATTCAGTTTGTGCCCCAACTTGTTAAACATTCATAATTAATAGGCATGTTTCCAATTCTTTGCTACTACAAAAAGGTGCTTCTACAAACATTTTGGAGTATACATAGGGCCTTTTTTTTATCACTAGTCTCAGGATTCCTAGCAGTTGGATCTGAGGGTCAAAGGGGATGGATATTTTAGTCACTTTCTTGGCATACTTCTAAATTGCTTTCCAGAAATCATACCAATTCACAGTTCCACTAGCAGTGTACATGTGCCTTTTTAAAACATATGATGATGATGTGATTAATAAAAATTCATTTCTTACTGAATTCATGGTAGCTTCTTGTCATGTTTTCTTTTGCCTTTAAAGAGGTCCATACCCCAAAAGTTTGAGAAGCACTGTACTAAAGCAGACGCTAATATTCTCAGAGATTGAAGGAGTGCCATCGATTTGGGGTCTTCTTAGTAAACTGTACGCAACAGGAGACATCAGAGCAAGCCCTTCCCCATTGAGGACACTGGCATATCAGGTCTTTCTTCCACAACAGGCTCTCCAACTTCAAAAGGTGATAGCGGCACAGGAAGACAAATTGACTCATTAGCAACCCCAAGTGGCCAACAGGGCACACACCTCTCAGGCCCTTAGTAGATAAGGCCTTTCAAAGTTATTGTTTCACCAGGCCAATGCTTTTGAACTGTAAGACTAACTCTAACTCACTTAAGCAGTAGTGGACATCAGCTGAAGTACTCTTGAGGGACAGGGGAATAAGACAGTATCGGGAAGTTGGGGTCAGTTTGTAGAGACCCGAAAGACCAGGAGCCAACAGTGTGTTCCATCCTAAGAACCAACCATGAGGCAGCTACAAGACCAGCAGGTGGCAGTGGGGGGCCTAAAGCTGCAAGGAAATCTTTTCTAAGTATTGGGGGTAGGGTGGAGGGCGAAAATAACACGTATTTTATATTATTTATATTTAAAATAATATATTAAGTATATATAGCTATAAAATGATGACAGGAAACGAATGGCCTATCATTTTTCTCAATGGGAAGAGCTGTACTAATGTGACAATCATTACCTAGCCTCTGGTTTACCCGCTTGTGGGCAGAAATAGCTTCCTAGAAAGGTCAGATGGGCCCAGATTGAGTTTGTTAATATAGGAGCCCTTCACATTGATGGATGGGCAGGGAAACTAGGTTATCACAGTCTAAGTTAATCACACAAGTTTAGTCATGGGGTCTTGGGGAAAAGTCCTAGCCCTGTACTAGATATTATAGTAGTAGCAGTCTATAAATTGATTTAATTTTTTCCTCATAACTAGTAAAACCTGGCTTGAGGGAACTGAGAAAAGAGGGGGTTTGGTCAGACCAGAAGGCAAGGCCTGGTAAGAGCTGGGAATTAAGTTTCCAATAAGGATGATCCCTAAGAACTTTTCTGAGTTGCCAACTGAAATTACCAAGATCAAAGTATAGCAGACAGAAATGAAAAGCTACTTGAACTGGATTCAGGGTGTCATTTAGACCAATTCCCAGGCTCTAGAAGGCTACACCCTTTTTGGCAAAAAGACATATAGGAAAGAGAGAAGGAAAAATAAGGAGAGGAGAACTGTTAGAGGAAAGGATTTTAGAGCTGAGAGGCACATCAAGGCAACCGCCCTCATTTTACAGATGAAGAACTGAGGCCTAGAAGCATTAACTGGTTTGTCCAAGGTCACACAAGCAATAACAGAGCTAGGATGTGAACCTGGCCCTCTGGGGAGGGTTGAAAAAGAAAAAAAAAAAAGAAAGGCAGTCAATAGTCCCTTCTCCCTTCCCTCAATGTTTCAGGTATCTGTGATACCTGACATGGGTTTTCACTGCTGTTCTATACCTAGGCAGTGGTATATTTAATTCTACCATTGGAATTCTTAGGGTTCAGGTCAAAAAGATGGCCACAAATAGGTCGGTAGGATAAGCAGGGGCTATAAGTGCTTCTAATGAGGCAAAGCCCAAAATACACTGGAATATGAAGATTCAAATGATCAGCAACCATCTAGAGGGCCCTGACAAACTCCAGAAAGATGCTAACAAAAAAGGTGGCCCCTGTTCGCAGCTGACTAAGAGGGAGTTTTGAACCAAAGAACTTGAGAAAAGGTGCTTCTGACTGAAACAGTTCACATTTATTATTATCCTCTGACCCACACACAAGCCAAGTTTAGAGCTCATGATGGGATAAACAGCACCTAGCCTCAGTATTTCCATAATCTTAGGAATCCAGCCCTCTTTCAACAACCCAGAATCCAATGTCCTTGCAGTCAGTCATTGTTACTCTTGACATCCCTCAAAGGTTGGAAAATGGAGAGTAGGCAGGAAATTGAGTAGTGCTCTATCAGCTCTCCAGGCAAAAAACTCAGCAATGATAGGGGTCAAGAGCAGAGGGGGGTTGGACGCCCTCATGGTTCACTAAGTCTTTATTGCTGTGTCTCTCGATTTGTAGACCACGCCTCGGCTCTTCAGTTCCCGAACAATTCCTACAACAAGAAAAAACAAAGCTCTGTGAGAAAGAAATATAAAGACACAGAAGAAAAAAGCAACAACATTTCAGCTATTATGCGGAGAATGGAGGGTAGAGAAAGGACTAGGCTCTAGGTCAGGGTTGGGGAATCTGCGGCCTCAAGGCCACATGTGGCCCTCTAGGTCCTCAAGTGTGGCTGACTGACTCCAAACTTCACAGTACAAATCCCCTTAATAAAAGGATTTGTTCTGTAAAACTGGGACTCAGTCAAAAGGCTGCATCCAAGGACCTAGAAGGCCACACGTGGCCTCAAGGCTGCAGGTTCCCTACCACTGATCTAGGTAAACTCCTCTGAGGTCATTATTAATAAGAAAGGATTTTTGTCTTATTCATTTGGCTTGCTACAAGTACCAATCCAGGTGGATACCTGATGAACACTAAGTAGATGACAATGAGAGGAAAGAGGGACAGTATACCTTGAGGCAGGCGGCCAGTGACAGACACTGCATAAACTCCAGGCTTGAAGGTACCTAAAAGAGATGAAAGGATATGGTTAAGACTACATAGAAGGCCAACAAAAGGGTTCAGGCTACTAATGAAAAGAGCTCGAGCTCTAGTACAGGAGGGACTGCTTATGGTTTATTCTGGGCTGAAGGAAAAGATGGTTCCTATACTTTCCCCGAACCTAACCCTCCTGCCAGAACCCAGGAGCAAGAGCAGCAATGGAAATGTCTGCCCTTCTCTGCAAACAGGGCTGGAGGAAAAAGGATCTTTAATAAACGCACTTCTGAAAGGGAAGACGATACTTACTGACTCGCTGCCATTTAGAGACCCAGCTGTCCTCCGGACTCATCATTGCAATGATCCTGTAAATAGGAAGAGGGGTATCCTGAGTTTTTCTTTGCTGGACAAGAAGACATGGGAAAACCCTTGAGGGTCTCTACATCCACTCTTATCCTTACAAAACCCCTAGGTTGATCACTACAAATTGTCCTAGTCACTACCTCACTGGTACCAGAAACACTATATATACTATGTCCTAATCCCAAGATCTCTTAGGGCAGGGGTTCTTAACCATTTTTTGTGTCATGGAACCCTCTGGCAGTCTGGTGAAGGCTAAAGACTGCACCCGCTCTCCCTCTCTCCCATTAGTCAGTTTCTTAGAATAATGTTTTTAAATTAATAAAATAAAACACAATGGATTAAATATAGTTATCAATTTTTTTTAAAGTTTACAAACCCCAGGTGAAAAAACTTTTGCCCCAGCCTAGGGAATGGGTGATTCTTAGAGACAGGAGTAGAGTGCCACTATTCATGACTAGTGTGACCAATAAACCCTGAGCTTCTGAGAAAGGAGGGCCTTCCCTGCCCATAGTACCCCCTTCAAACCAGTTTTTCTTAATGACTTCCTTATTTATAAACAGAATCATTCAAGTTAGAAACTTTAAAATTGGCTTTGAGTCCTTTCTCTCAAAAACTCCTGCTTGCTGTCACTCCCCCCACACCCACCCACCAAATTCTCAAAACATCTCCAGAAACCTCCAATGGTTTACCCTGGGTAAGGGGCTTATTATCTGCCACACACCTATGCACTCCCAATAGCATCCAAATTACAGTCTTTCCTCTTCCACTATACTCTTCTTTCTACTCACACCCCTGCCACAATAGTCTTCCTAATGCACACACCTAACGACTCCGCTCTACTGCTTAAAAACTTCCAATGGTTCCCAATGGGCTACAAGAAACAGTCTACAAGCTGGCACCAGCCTACCTTTGTAGCCCTATCTCATCTTATTCCAGCCTTGTCTCTTTTACAAATACCCTACAATCCAGTCAACTAGGACAATCTAACATTCCTAAAATATGCCTTTATTCACCTTGCTTCTGGATGCCTGGAATACGTTTCCCCTTTTCCCCACCAAATCTATTTTCTCCACTCAATTTCTGCCTGTTGACATCCTTCAAAGGCCTAGCTACTCTAAGCAGCCTTTCCTCATGACTCCAGCTGGATGTGATAACTGCTCCTTCAGGGAGGAGCTTATGGGTGTACCCCACAGGGCCTGGCAGTATCTTGCTCGTATTAGGGAACACTGTATAACGAAAGAGACCTGCCAACAGATGTATGATCTAAATCAACCTGGGCCCAAGATATTTCATCCATAAAACAAGTGCACTGGACTAGACTGATTCTATTAGGTGTTCAATACAGTTTGGGGGGGGAGGGTTGAGTTGCTGAATGAGGACCGTATAGACTAGGGGTTCTTAATCTGGGACACATAGCTTCCAAGGGTCCCTGGGTAGATTTCATAGTCTATGAACCTATATGGGAAAAAAAATTACATCTTTATTTTCACTATCCTCTAACTGGATCTTAGCATTTCTTTCAATTACTTAAAAACATTATTTTGAGAAGGGCCCCACAGGCTTCAGCAGACTGCAAAAAGGGTTCACGATGCAAAAAATAGTTAAGAAATGGTCTAGATCAAAAGAAAGATGGTAAAAAGAGTCAGGATAAAAGGTTAAGGAAGCTGTTGATATGAAATAACCCTAAGAAAAGAAAAAGAATGACAAATGAGAGGAGAATAAAGTATCATTCTCAAACACTAAAGGGAAGACAGCTGACTCGCCAGTTACCACGGCTATTTCCTCCTCTTTGTCTTATCCTTTAATATAGAAGAGGTAGTTTCATCCTGGAAAAACAATCAGGTCCTGTATTAGCCAGAGTCCTGCCCAGTTTAGATGAAAACCAAACAAAACTTGAAATGCTCTTTCTGGAAAACTAGTCCTCTGTTCTTCGGCTCCAGCTCTTGGGGCTTATTTTCTTACCATTTCTTAATGTTGAATGACACCAGCTGTGTACATGGTAAAATTATTACACTGTGCCATTTTTTTTTCTTTGACCAAAAGGGAAAACACTCAGTAAAAGGAGCACCCTCACCAAAAAGCAGAAAGCAACAGCCCTTCCTACGTCACACCTCAGATTTCCCTGAGACTACACCTGACTCCTCTCCTTCCCTAATATAGGCTATCCTGGGTTCTAGTGACTTTACCTGCCATGCAGGTTACAGCCAAGTGTGGGAGAAGGTAGAGAAATGACATCTAAGCAAATGGCACAACTAAGGAAAAGAGGGAAAACTACGTACCCATCAAAAGAAGAGCTTGTACAGTCATATACCATCTCTCGGTTGCCCTTCATCTGTAGGTATGAGTCGCAATTATCACAGCCATCATACTCAAATTGGTCTATAGTCTAAAAAAACATGAAAAGGATGCAGGGTTAGGAGGTCCAGCTAAAAGGGCAGAGATTCTTCCACTACTATTCCCAGGGAATGTAGGCCCTGGGTTCAATTCTCCAAATCCTTCCCCATCCTCAACTTCAACCTTTTAGTACCTGTTCCTTCATTTCCCAGGCCCAGCTTAAATGGCACTCAGGCCCTACCTTTCCTTTATTTATATCATTCTTCCCTCCTCCAGCTTTCTTCAGCTCCAGTCCTTCCCTTCCCCCACCCCTCCACCACATCCTCCATCTGGATCCTTCCTTGTCATGCCCCTCCTTTCCCCTAGCTTCTCATCAGCCCTAAGCACTGTAATCCAATATTCTTGCCTCCCCCCACCCCAAACCTTCTCCTATTTCTCACCTCTCTGCTCCCATATTACTATTCCCTCTTAACTTATTCCATTCCATACTCCAACAAAACTAGAGCCTTCTGTCTATCCCAAAGTGTCCCCAGCCCTTTTCCTAAGTCTGAAATCTCCATCATGACCTACTGAATTCACACCTACCTTCTGAAGCACAACTCAATTGACATCTCCTCTGGGTAATTTCAGAACTAAGGTTTCTGTAAAGCACTTACTACGCTGTGAATTATGGTTTTCTGTGTTTCTATCTCCCACACTAGGCCAGAAATTCCATGACAGCAGAACTACGTCTTTATAACCAAGCTTTGCATCTACCCCAGGACAGTGGCCTGCACCTAATGAATTATTATTTAACTGATCTAACTCCCTGATTAAATTCAATCCAACAAATATTTATTAATCCTCTACCATGTTGAAGTAACTTCACTAGACACTGGGGATGCAAAGCTAAAACGAAGAACAAAGGATTACATTCTACCTTCAAAGAATTCACATTCCTTTAGGACATAGGTTCACAAGTGTGGCCCACTGCTCCCCAGAGGTTCCTGAGACTGGCTGTGTGCAAAGGCCGGGGGAGAGGCAGGTCTGTGTCCAAGGAAGGGCAGGCTGGAGTGCAGTGTGCAGGAGGGAAATGCGTGTGTAATCAGTTTGGGGATGGAAACAAAAAGTTTGCATCTGATCTTAGGGGCAGCAGGATTAAAGCTTCCGGAGCAGGGTTGCCAAGCAATGGGGCCTGCGCTTCAGGCATATGGCACATCCCCAAAGCTGACCCCACTCATCTTCCCCGTAAGTTCTCTCCTCTTCCTAATTTTCCTACTATTATAGAAGGCACCATCCTCGGCTCAGTCTCGCAGACTGGCACCGTGGGCATCACCTTCAACTCCTCACAGCCACTGCCCACATCCCATCAGCCAGCAAGCCCAGTTCTTTCCTACCTTTGCCACGCTGCTCCTGAACATCCCTCGGTCTCTTCTGACGCTGCTCCTACCCTGTCCTTATCACCTCGGCCGGCACTAGTGCAACGCCCCGATGTCTGCTCCTTCTGCCCGAGTCTCCCCCTACTCCAGAGGGTCTTTCATTCAGCTGTCGAGCCCACCTTCCCAACGCGCGGCCCCGCTTGTGTCACACACCTTACGTGATAAATAACGGCGGCTCTACCACCTCTCAGACCCAACCTAAGATTCCCTGTTTGCCATTCATGACCTAGCTCCCTCCTCCCTTTCAGCCCTTTTAAACCTTACTCACCCCCGCGTACTCTTCAAGACAGTGACACGGGGCTCCACATTCCAACTCCAGGTATGTTCCCTGGCTGTCTAACTCCTGGCTTTCTTCAAGTCCCGGCCAAAATCTCATTTTTTGCAAGACGCCTTTCCCAATCGCCCTTAATGCTGACGCCTGCCCTCTAAGATAATCCCCCTGTATAGATGCTAGCACATTAGTATAGTAGTACATATACTGAAATATTCCCCTGCTAGACCGCTGTTAGCTAGTTCCCTGAGGGCAGGGACTGGTGGTTTGTGACCTTTATACCGCCAGATGCTCGGCACATAGTAGGCGCTAAATAAATGCACGCTGACGGATTTCGCTGTGAAAGGTTTTTCACGTCGGGGTAAGGAGCTTGTGTTTTCTCCTTTTCTCGGTTCCTTCTCTCCCTTCCCGCCCCCATCCCCTCTATAGACACTCCCCAAACTCCGAGCTCGTACCTTGACCAGAGAACAGAGAAGACAAGCTCGCAGATGTCGCAAATCCTTGGGAACGGTCTCCAACGCCATCGCTGCCGCCGGGAGCCGAAGAAAACTTCACCAACCACCTCCGAAAACGTCCCTGTGTCTAACTCTCCACATACTGCACCGGAAGTATTCGCCAAGCCCACTCCGGAGGACGACAACATCCGGCGAGGGCGTGCCCCCGTACAGGAACTTCTGCTCGTTCCTTCCGCCTCCCCCCCAGATTGCCGCGAGATGGTCTCTCCCGCCGAGAGGGCGGGGCCAGGTTGACACCTGGCTCGAGTCCTGCTCACCGCCTGCCTGGGTCAGGCTCGCGGGGGCGAGCAAGGTGGTAGAGGCGGTCGTCTGAAATCTCGTGGGGCCAGAACGCGCGGGAGACGCCGTTTGGTCTTCGTCAGGAAACAGAGCCCGCCCGCTGCGTGCGGCGCGGCCCACAGGCCCCTCCCCCCTCCTCCTGGTGCGGCCCTGGCCTCCAAACCGCGCCTCGCACGAGATCATCTCGTGGTGAATTCACGTTTTAAAGCTCTTCTGGGACTCGGGTCAGTTTCGCTTTTTTTTAAAACCCGATGCCTCGGCACTTGCAGAGCTGCGCACACACGCCGCGGCGCCACCTCCTGGCAGAGCTGCCGCCAAACTCCCGCATCCGTGGGGCGTTTATGCGCTCCCCCCGCTAGGACCCTACCCATCCACACGCCCCCTCCTCGCCATCGCTCAGCAGCCGGTGCAGGCCCTGTTACCCCGGCGATGTGGCCCGCTGCTCCTCCCTCTCCCCTCCACGATTAGACAATTCTCTACTTGGCATTCAAAGCTCTCCACGACCCGGCCCCGACTTTACTCTTTGATCCGCTCTTCTTGCCATTCCTGGCACAGGACACCCCATCTCGAGAGTCCATGCATTTTCACCGACTCCCTCCTATGCTTGGAATGGCCCCCCTCATCTCCCAGTCTCCGGTCCCCCTTAATCCTAGCGCTGTCTGACCTTACTTTCCCCTACCCGCAGTGTGTGTACGGTGGGGGCTATGCGCGAATATAGGTATATATATGGATGTGTGTGCACGGTCTGACCTTGAGCTCACGGCACCTGACACTCGGGCTGTGAATGCCTGTTGACTGACTCGCCTACCCATCTCTTGGTGTACCATCTTGCTGTCGAACAGCCACTAGAGAAATTCAAAATTGACCTCAACTCTGTGGCTTTACAGGGTGTACACAAATGATGTCCTTTTGCCCCTGACATCATCGTCATCATTGTTCTGTCCCAGTCCTTAAAACCACACTAAATTAGACCATGTGAAAGAATTTTGTCTTTTTAGAACTCTTATTTGAAAAGACCTTACATCCAATTATCTCACTTGTCTCAAAACCCCGATCCACTTTACAATCCAGAAAACAAGGTGATTTTATTTGCCCAAAGATAAATGATGCCTGAGAGACCTATCCAAATCTCACTCCTAATCTCTTTTGTGCCTCTGGGGGTGCAGGGTTACATAACATCTCCTGCGTTCAACTCTACTCCTTCCCCCTTTTACGACCCCCCTGATGACGAGTGACGTTACAAATCAAAAACACAAAACCAGACCTGTTATGCGGATAAATATATTAGTAAATAAATACATTTCTCAACATAGTGCCTGATTCAAGCATCTTTCTGTGTCTGGTTCAGATATAAATAGCCATGTGGGTTCCGAGATGCTGCTTCTCCCCACCAGTTTTAAGAAGCCGCGGAGCTTCCATGGAGAGTTTCTGCTTCTCCCACATTTCCATTCCAAAAAGGGGTAGTGTTGCGAGGAGTGGTGTAAGGCTTAAGTTGCCCCAGGGTGGGCACCATCTTAATCAGATCCCCTAGCCCCTGCCCATTAAGAGCCAATAGCCTTAACTTTTTGTTCCATCCCCACTCTCCCTTTCACACCTTCCCTATTACAAGGGTATCTGTATGATTCACATTTTAGAGCCTCGTGGATCTTATGATCCTGTCTTCCTCTTTCCTATACTCCCTCCAGTTTTGGTCTTAAGATCCAAATGCCTCAAGTCTCCTCCTGCCCTGGTAAAGCCTTCCCTTACCTACTTCCTCACTGTCCATTCAGATGAATGGCCTCTCTTTTCCCTATACCAGTGCCTTATGCCACCTGTACAGATGGGGGAAGGGCAGAGCAATTCTGAGGAGAGCTACTGTGACTTGTTTTAGAAATACGGTCATGGATTTAGAACTGAAAGGAAACTTAGGGGTCATAGAGCACAAATCCCGCTTCCTGCCACTAATTTTACAGATGGCAGAACAGGCCCAGTGTGGTTAAGTGACTTGCCCAGGATCACATAATCATTGAAGTGCTGGTTGCTTCTGCAACAATGGGAGATTCTGAAGGCCAGGTTGGGAACTAGGCTTTGGCAACTTTTTCAGGACCCTCAGGACAATGAGTAATTTAGGAGACATGTTATACCCTAGCTTTAAATATGTTAGGCCCTTTCCAGGACTTAGCTGTAACTCAGTGAACCACACAACTATATAGTGTTCTCTAGGGCTCTGAATGAATGTGGGGAATGAAACCATCTGGTCTCTAGTGGCCTGTGGATAGAGAAATAGCCCGGAAGTTACCCCTCAACATGGCTGTCTTCAGGTTTAATCTGGAAGACAGCCAGGCTCATAAAAACAGCAGCTGGGAAGCCCTGCTAGGCACTGCAGATCTCAGCTAGGACCAATATGCAGAAGCCATCATTCCAGAGCTAAGGACAGGAAACATAAACCAGGGATATGGGAGAGCACTCTCAACACCATCATCCCTTTCCCCTCCACTGGCACTTTTGAGTACAGCCAAAGAAAGGGTGTTCACTGAGCCCCTTTCTTCTCTAGAGGGGGAGGGAAGCAGGGATTCTGAGCTGGGCTAGGTGCCAAGTCATCCAGGGCACATTGTTGTTGGAGGCCTTGAGCTGGAGCCCGTCCCATCTCACACTGCCTGTTCACACAGCTCTTCAATCTCCTCCTCTGGACCTGCATTCAGAGAAAAGGGAAGGGCATAAGTCTCTGAAAGAAAGTTTGACTTTGTCTTCCACCACTGCCTAGAAGACAGAAAGCAAGGCAAGGCGACACTAAGATAAGGCAGAAACTGAGGGAAAGGGGGATAGGTAAAAGGGTGACCAGAATGACAGCCAATAGAAATATCTGTGTGTGTATATGTGCAGATATATATATACACATATATATGTATATGTATACGTGTGTGTGTGTATGTGCATGTATATGTAGGGGGGAGATAGGGAGGGAGGGAGGGAGAGAGAGAGGGAGGGAGGGAGATCGAGATCCATCGATCTCTGGTGGAACTCAAAAAAAAAAGGAACATTAATTTTCCTTTCCTTCCAAAGTTGTTCAGTACTGACAGCAAAGAAAACAAGCACATGCCAGGGCCTAAAATAAATCAGCACAAACATAACAAAAATTAAATAGTATCTCTAAAAGAAGTGTAATATTTTTCTGTTTCCTAAATTCCCTTAGAATTTGTCTTAGGACTCTGGGCCCAGATTGAGTGTGGGGGAGTCCTCTAAAGCTGTCAACAGCTTAATGTCTTAGTCCAGGTATCTGGGCTTGGGAGAAGTGACTAGTGGGGAAAGACAGCTCAGGAAGGGAGTGATTTGGGAAAACAATTTTTACAAAACCAAACTTGAAAATTAACCAATTGTTGCCATCTGATTACAGCTGGGAGACATGAGGTCCCTTTTGGGACAAGTTGGATCTAGCTAATAAAGCTATCCAGAAGGGGTAGGTAGACCCACATTGTTTCCTTAATCTTTAGGGAAAGAAAGAAACCCAAGGAGACAAGGGTACTTACTATATAGGGCAGGGGAGACACTGTGCTCAATCAATTATTCAACAAGCATTTATTAAGTCCCTAACTTGTGCTAGGCATTGTGCTGGGGATAAAAAAACAAAGAATGAAACGATTCCAATTTTAGAGGACTTTACAGTCTAACAGGAGACAAGTATATAGATGCATATATGTAAATATACATATATATAGGATAAAAAATAAAATACAAAAATAGTTTAATACAAAGTAGTTGAGGATAGAGGGCAGTAGCCATTGGAGGTTAAGGAAAGGTGAAAGTGGTGTCTGAGCTGCATCTTGAAGAAAGGGATTTCAAGGTAGAGTTGAGGAGGGAGTGCATTCCAGGAAAGGAGGAGAGCACTAGCACAAAAGCACAGAGACTGGAGAGGGATATTTTGTGTAAGAAACAGACAAGGAGCCCATTTGGTTGGATCAGGGAGTCATGTATGAGGCTAGAAAGATGGGTTGGAACCTGGTTGTGTTATCTCCCCTAAAACGTGTATGTCTGTGTGTGTGTCTCTGTGTGTGTGTGTTTACATGTTATCTCTCCTAAAATATTATTGTTGTTGAGTCATCTTCAGACGTGTCCAACTCTTCATTTGAGGTTTTCTTGACAGAGATACTGGAGTAGTTTGCCATTTCCTTTTCCAACTCATTTTACAGACAAGGAAACTTGAGGCAAACAGGGTTAAGTGACTTGCCTTGCCTTGGGTCACACAGCTAAGTGTCTGAGGCTGGATTTGAACTCAGGAAGATGAATCTTCCTGACTGCAGGCCCAGCACTCTATCCACTACCACCACCTCACTACCCCTCCTCTAAAATATAATTATGTACATTGATATCTGGCCACTAGACCCAGATGGCTCTGGAAAAGAAAGTAAGACTGTTGACTTTTCACAGCCCTCCCTCACTCAAATCAAATTCAACTGCAAGTCATATCCTCCTCTCCCTGATGTCATAGTCAAGCCACAACCACAATGGACATATTATCGCCTCTAATATATATGCACATGTTATCTCCCTTTATATGTGTGTATGTATGTTCTCTCCTAAGATATGTATGTATGTGTGTGTGCGCGTACATATACATTTATATAAAATCTCCCATAAAACAATATAAGCTTCTTGAGAGCAAGGATCATTTTTTGTTTTACTTTTGCCATTCCAGCACTAAGCACTGTGCTTGGCACATGATAGGCACTTCATGTTTGTTGACTGATTGACACGTCTCATTCTTCCTGCTCTTCTCTTTCCTACCACTCTTAATCTTACCAGGAAACTCACCAGGCTGGGCTGTCCGTGCCTGACAATGTGGGTAAGGACACTTCCTGTCCTCCAGGACACCAGGACTCCATTCAGCGGCTCTCTCCTCAGGTGGACAAGGACTCAGTGGGTGACAGTGTGTGAGGCACAGCCACACAGGCTGTGAGCTTGAATAATAGGGTTCTGTAGTGTCTGGTAGCAGCCTTGTATCCAGGTCCAGAGGTCCAGGGATTAATGGGTGGACTTCTCGAGGCCAGGGGTATGTTAAGCTAGAATCATGATGGGGAAGGGCTTGGAAGCTGGGGATCACAGGAACATCCTGGGGTGGGGTGGCTGAAATGGGCTCTGGGAGCCCCCTCCGTTTCCTCTGCTGGTGTCGTGTCAAGACAGCAGGTCTCTGTAATCCTAAAGGGCTGGAGAGGTGAGCAGGACTGGAACCAGAGTCTTCTTCAGAGCCACAGTGTGACTCTGTGAGAACCCGAGGCCTTGGATAAGAGAACTGCCTAGAAAAGGATGGAGGGATACATTTGGGGGCTTTTTGGATAAGAGGTGGCGGCTCTGATTGGGGTTCTGTTCGGGAAGCTGCGAGCCTGAGCTGGGGTAGTCCAGTTTCTGGGCTAGCTTTCCTGCCATGCCACTGGAAGCGCTTTTTGTAATGATGGTGCCGGTGTTTATGGTAGTGGATATGGCTGGACATCTGGACGTCTGCTTTTGGCACCACTGAGTCCAGAGAGCGGGGACGATAACCCATACTGGGCTGTACCTCCTCCCGGGTCTCACCTTCAGGGCTACAGTATACCAAAGGGTCAAAGTCACTAAGGGAACTTCGGAAGGTAGAGCTGCTGCCATGGATTCCCTGAAGGCTAATGTCTGTGCAATTGACCACTGAGTCACTGGAAGAACCATGGCAGGGCCCAGAGCTGGAGTCACTGGCTGGTCCATCTGCTAGATAGCCACTTCTCTCTGTATGATAGCTCTCCCCTGATCCACTGCTATCATGTGGCCTTGACCGTCGTGGAGAGGCTGAGCAAGGTGATGCGTGCTGCATGGAACAGGCTCTGAGGCGGCCCAGCCTCCAGTTAGCAGCATGGGGATGCTGAGGAGCCACTGGGCGAGGCTGAGTGCACCTATGTCCAAGATGCAAAGTTCTGGGTGGGCGATGATGCCAAGAACCATGCTCCACAGAGGATAAAAAAGGGCCAGGTCGAAGGGGTTGGGCTACTGGAGTCTGCGAAGAGCCCTGTAAGTATGCTGGAGGGAGATGATAGTGGGCATGACCAGGATGTTGGCGAATGAGATGGAGTCTTCTGCCAGGTTCTTGGTATGGACGTGGGGGTCCTGAGGATTGGGAAAATGGATCTCCCTCTAGAAAAAGAGAAGACTTTCAAGATTTGGCACTACTTGTTTGATGCCTTAGAGACACAAGGACCCATCCTTCCCATCCTTTGCCTTCACACACACATCCTCTGAAATTCCGTCTCTCTTTTCTTCTCCAACTCGGATGTTCTCTCCCCTGAGAAACCCATCCAGTACATCTATCCTACCACCTCTCATCTACTACTGGAACACTTTCCCCCTTGCTTCTATGTCCTGTCGACCTTCCCCAAAAGAGCCTTTCTCTAGGGAAGTCCTTGGCTCAAATCACCTACCTATGATGTTGAACATGCAGAGGGGGCAGGTCTGGTGCTGATGCAGCCAAGGGTCCACACAGGTACGGTGGAATTCATGGCGGCAGGAAATAATCCGTAGCTCCTGGATGGAATGAGAAACCCCAAAGGATCAAGACCCAAGAGGATATGGAGCCAGAAAAATATAAAGAACCCAGCATCTCACCTTTCCACCCCAACTTCTTGCTGTCTCTTCCTCCTACCTCCAAGAAAAATAAGAAAATGGATAGAACCTCAGAACCCTGGGGCTTCTTCCCCAACTTCCACCATTTTGAGAGGGGAGGCAAGAACAGAAGAAACTAATGTAACACCACTAATGCATCATATAAAGGGCTTTCCCTATACAGGGTCCCCTGAAGCTCCAATCCTTCCTTCCTGTAGTCAAGTTGGGGAACTAGGAGGCCGTTCCTCACCTGCCCATCTGTAAACTCTTCTAGGCAGATTGCACAGATGGGTGTAGAGCTGCAGCTGCTCCCAGAATCAGACCACTGGGACTGGACTTGTCTGCAGTTGGACCTGTACCTTCGAGTGGCCAACTGGCTGATGGCCCAAGCTGTTCGTTGTTGCAAGGGTTCCTGGGGAGACAAGTGTGGGCTTAAGAATGATAATTAGCTGCCCCCTCAGCCCCAGGACCCTAGTCCTTATCTGGTATCCTTAGCCCCCACAACCTAATGATTTTGTCCCCCCAAGAGCTCCCCAAAGTGAAACCATGATTAATTCACTATCACATTTACTTGGCAGTTACTCCTTTCTAAATCCCTCTTCTGCTGTTCCTTTCTACCACACAGGTTCATACTGTTCATATAGAAGATCTTCACTTCTCCAAAAGGGATCAATGAGAGAAGTTTGAATAGTGGGTGGGGGCTTGGATGATGAACAGCAGAAATAGCTGAAACTGAACTGAACATACTATCCATTCTGCCTTTATTGCTCCCACCACCACCAAAAAGGTGAGCCCACCAATCTCACCGGCCTGTGGCGGGGGCGGCATCGGATCCGTAGCACAGAAGCAAGGATGACCACAAAGATGATGCCCACCACAGTGAGGAGGATCCACACGTCATAATCTGGCTATATAGGAGGCAGAAGGGAGAAGGGCAATAACACAAGTGTGACCCAGGTCAGAGACAGATGAAATTTGGGGACCCAGAAGGTGATTACCACCCATTTTCACCACTAGTTCTTCCAACTGACTGGCATTGGATTAGGAAGAGGGTGTTGGGTCTCCCTTCCCAGGAATACTTCCAAGGCGGGATATTTCCATATTCACCTAATACGAATGAAGTAGAAACTATTCAGTTTTAGAGAATAAGGTAAAGGATCCTTTGGGAAACTCAGAGTGAAGTACAAATAGAACACAGTCCTGGTTGAGTTGCTCTGTGGCATGGCAAAAAAAAGTCACTGGGGACCAAGAAACCTAGATTCTAGTCCTATCTCTGATAGTAATTGTATGACCTTGAACAAGTCACTTGATCTCTGGGTGTTTCAACTGTTTCTAATTATGAAATCCTGGAGCTGGAAGAAACTTTACAAACACAATCATCTCAGTTTATAGTGTAGAAAATGAAGGCTCAGAAGTAAACTGACTTGGCCAAGGTTACACTCCAGCAGCACAGAGAAGCCAAAAACCCAGGGCGCCTGACTCCCAGGCTACCTTGCTATCTTTCTTTCAGTGATCAACACAAAAGGTAAAACCGGGGATAACGTTCAAGGAAGCTCCAGAACAGTCCTGCTCCCTCCATACACACATGCTCCGGCTGCTCCTCAAAGGACAACATGATAAACAGCATCCTGAGAGAGGAGCCCATCTGTTCCTGTTCCATTCCCATAGATAAAAGGTAGAAGATGGTGGGAGGAGAAAACTCTCACCCAAGCTGGGGGCTCCTTCAGCTCAATTCGCACATGGGCCTTTTGGTTCTTGTACACAAACTCCATCAACTTCTCAGCATCCTTGTCCCAAATCAACACCACTGGCCACCTCAGTCCCAGGGGCTGCTGTAGCTGAATGAGATAAAGCACTGTAAATCATCATTTGAGCATGGGTGGAGCCTCTTTATACCTCCTTCAAGTTTAGGGGCCCTGCCGCCCAAGGCCTTGCTGACACCTGGTCCCTAGTTCCCTTTCCCCAGGCCCTCGAGAGATCATGGCTCTATTTGTCCTCCCTCCATCTCCCTAAAGGCTTCCTGGTACCTGCTCAGCAGCTGCACGATCCTCAGTGATATCAAAGAGGACAGCACTCGCTCCTCTCTCACCTGCCATCCGGGCCTGAAAGAGACACAAGCAATAAAGTCAGGCGTCCCAAAAGGAGACTCCTATCAATATCTGGGCCCTAGGCATTTTTTCTGGCTGTCCCCCTGCCTGGAATGCCCTCCCTTCTGCTCTTCTATTAACCTCCCTGTTGTTATTGTTGTTCTGTCATTTTCAGTCATGTCTGACTCTGTGTGACCCTATTTGGGGTTTTCTTGGCAAAGATACTGGAGTGGTTTGCCATGTCCTTCCGTGGCTCATTTTACAGATGAGGAAATTGAAGCAAACAGGGTTAAGTGACTTGCCTACAGTTAGTCAGTGTCTGAGGTCAGAACTGACCTCCTGACTACAGGCCCAATATTCTATCTACTCTGCCACCTAGTTGCCCATTAACTTCCCTGGCTTCCTCCGAGTCCCAACTAAAATCCCAGCTCCTACAGAAGTCTTTTCTCTATTAATTATTTCCTATTTATCCTGTAAATAGCTCGCTTTGTAAAAACTGTTTGCATGTTGCCTCCGCTATTAGATTGTGAGCTCCTTGAAGGCAGGGGCTATCTTTTGCCTGTTTGTATCCTCAGCACTTGGCACAGAGCCTGGCACACAGTTTACTGATTGATTATATCCTAGCCTCATTCTCTCACACATTCCTGCTGATGAATAGGTACTTTTTATGATGTACCACATCTATACATACATCAAAGATACCCGTGCCCTAGGTTCCATAGCAACACTGCCCCCTCCTTCTAGGCATGTTTACTCTGCTCCTCAAAGGAGAAGAGAAAGGTACTCTCAGTACAGGTCCCTGAAGCAGGAGTAGTGCATCTACCCATTCCTTTTTCCTTCCCAGAGGTGAGGGTAGGAAAAGGGGAGAACAGAGATCTTGGCTCTTGAGAGGGGAACCTTTCCTTAAGAGCAGAGCCCAGGGCCTAATTCTTTAAGTGGTACTTTGAGAACCTAGGGCAATATTGTTAGTGGACTCTTTCCTTCTCCTTCCCATGGCCCTACAACGGTCTACCTTAAAAGTCTCCTTTCACACATTCACCTGTCTCCCTTACACACACACACACACACACACACACACACACACACACACACACACGTTGGCTTTGGAACCCTGCCAAGGCCTGCTAGCTCTTTCCCTGGCTTCACTTCAAGATAACTTAAAGGAGTCTACATTCTTAGCTCTGTCCCCTAACTCTTGCTGGATGGTAACATCAGGAGACCAGGGGAAGAGAAGTGAGAGGATATTTCTACTCCAAAACAGATAGAAGATAACAGTGAAAGGAAACTCATTTTCCCAGAGCAGATACACAGACATAAAAAAGACACACAGGGAAGAGAAAGATAATAAAACTAAACTAGGTTGTATACGGGAGATACTTTTGGCAGGAGAGTGGGGAAGGGGGAGTATGTAGAGGATTCCCAGGGTGAATGTAATAGTCCCCAACTCCTCCCACTTTAGTAAATGGCTCTTTCAGCCACTAGCCAGTTTATATTCTAGGGCAAACGATTTTATCTCAATGATAACATCTTAGTTCCATGGATTCCTCAGATCAGTTGCCCCCTGCCTAGAGTTGCCTGCTATGGTCTGAGGCCTCCTTATCAGCAGGGAAGGAGTTAACCTAAATGTATGAGGTGGTAGCAGGAAGAGGAGCGGAGTGTGGGGCTGGAATTTACTTACACTTTTTTTCTTCCAGCTCTTTGATCTCTGTGTCCCAGGAAGAGCCTGTCAGGGCAGGTCTCCTGCCAGGCAGGCTCCACCAGGCTTCCCTCTCCCCTGGGGGAGGGGGGCCCTAATTCCAACGGCCTCTGGGCAAGGGAGCCTGGGGGGAAGGGGAAGGAGATACCAAGGCAATACCCTCTGTGACAAGAAAGAGTATAAGGGCGAGAGCATCTTCTCAATCTCACCCATTCATTCCTCCCAAGACAGGGCTGGGAAGCCTGTAGCCTGTCCCAGTTCTAAGACAAAAGCTCAGAAAGTCAATCGCCTGCAAAGTCACAGAACGCTAGAATAAGAGTGCAAGAGGTCATTTAGTTCAGCCCCCTGCCTCCAGGCACTGGGCTATCCTTGCAAAAAGGAAAATCTCCAGTTTTGAAAACCTTCCCAGGAAGGAGAATCCATAGGTATGCCTGGCTACCTCCCTTTCCAGTTATCTGTGACTCCAGAACTGAGCTTAGATCAGTCCAAGGGTCTAATCAGACCTAAGGAATGGAAGAATGGGGTATCTGGAGTGGTATAGCTGGGCCAAGGACCAGCAGCTAGGGAAAAATGGAAAATTCCATTAGGAACACTATGACTCCAGGGCATATTAAAGGGGTGGGGGGAAGGGACAAACTTTAAACCTGCCCAGGTTTCCATCTTCCTTTTGACTACCCAGGAGTAAGCAGGTTTGAGGAATTATCTTATAGCTCTAGGAAACAAGATTCCTGAGTCCTGCATTTCCTATCTTCACCCCCACCCTAGTTTCACTATCTAGGAAACAGAAATAATGAAGACAGTTGGATCTAGGAAAAACAATGTGAGATTCCATCCAGACTGTATGGACTAGATAGTAGATGGAGGTACCAGGATAGCACAGCACAAAGGAGAAAGGCAGTCTTCTAAAGATTTCCTTACCATCCCCACCCTTCTCTTTGAAGAGTTGGGGTAAGGAACAGTAGAAAGTAATTATTGCAACGTTCAAACGTCCCAGCCCATTACAGCCCATAATTACGAAGTAGTAAAAAATGATCAAAGAGCCTAGGATGTTTGCCAACAGGCAAAAACAAACAGGACTTTCAGGTAGTGGATTCTCCTGGCCCAGGTTTGAGCAAAAATGCCAGATTTGGTGACAGATGGCAGCAAATGACTGGTATTTGTGGAAATACAAAGCCATCAATTTCCACATCCTCCAAGAAGCCCAAGCAATCTCCTTGGTTTCTTCTGAAGGGAACTGGTGCTAGAATGAAGCCATTAAAAATTTTCTCAGAGAGGTAGGGGTATGAGAAGAGAAGGGAAAGGATGAATCCTCCAAGGAAGAATTAAAGGAATGACAGTTTAAAAATTAAAATGTAGATTCATAGACAAGTCCTCAGGATGAAGGATGATTCTGTTTTCAGACACTAATTTTACAGACAGCCTCTCTAGGAAAAGTACAAGAAGTAGCCAGACCGCCAAGGGTGGCAAAGAAAATTGTTTAGCAACCCCCAGGAATACTAAGTGACCAGACCACGGAGCAGCACTGAACCTGTTTCAAGGCTGCTGGGCCCGTTCCTGTGCTTCTTCACTTTTGCAAACGCAAGAGTGGAAAACTCCTGCATCCCTAAAGAAGCATACAGCATTCACCCTGCTTCTCCATGTGGGAAAACCAGGGAGACCCAGTAGTTCCTAGCACTCTGTCAAAATGATATTATTTCCCTTTTACCCCATGCTTCTGCCCAACCTGCCCTGCACTTTTGGCACAAGCTATCACGTCTCTTGGCCTCAGTTATTCCTCTATAATGTACTTTGAGCCTTGACTAACTTCACAGACCATTGGACAGGGGGATGTAACCTAAAAAAACTGAATCCTAGATCCCAAAGTAGACCCTACTGGCCACTCATCAGTCGGCTGGGCAGGGCATGGAGTCAACTTTGATTCCTAAAGGTTTACAAAACCCCATTGGGAATCAATCTTTTCTTCTGAATTACTGTAGCACCTTATACTAAACACACGCTTCTTGTTATATACTATTTGTCTAATTTGATTATTTCACTTACTAGATTATAAACTTCTGTATGACAGGGACTATGTTTTATACCCTTTTGTATCCCCTGTAGTGCCTTGCATGTAGCAGATGCTAAAAAATGTTTTCTAAATGACTGAATCATAGTCTGAGACTTGCTTTCAGCAAGGGATTTATAAATCTTATGTATTATGTAAATATGAATTATTGTTATTACAACGATGACGATGATGGTGACAGTGATGATGATGATGTTCTAAGCAAGGAGAGAGTGGGAACCTCCAATGTGAAATCATGCCTCATCTTTGGCAGATCTACAGAGGGAAACCATATGGAGATCTTTCTCAGAAGACCCTTTCAAAGTCAAAGGAAAACAAGCCAATGAATGACCACCTCATAATTCCAACTATGGGATAAGTATAGCATAGATTCTTGGGCAGGAAATCACGGAGAAAGTAACCAACTGAATTAGTGGATGATAATTATTTCTGCAGATCAGGGCAGAACCATATAACATGTGATCCTCTCAAAACCAGAAAACTGGTTATGGCTCTTGCCCTACTGGTCATTACTTACCTTGCTGGCCAATGACAGACAGGGACGGGGGGCTCTCCTTGGGCTCTCCAGCTTGACAATGCTTATGAAACCAGGTTCCAGGTTGTCGTCATCACTGGCATTGCATAGGTAAAGAGGATGGGACTGCAGGAACAGAAAGACAAGCAATTTAGGGAAGCTTTGGAAGTCATCAGGAAGAAACATTAATTTCAAATCCTCTGACCTTGGCCCTAGCCATTAGGGAGTCTGAAGACTTGAAGGAACTTTGTTTATATCCTTCATAGTAGTGTGAACACTTTGATAAAAAGAACTGTCATTGTGATGGTGGTGGAATCTGGGATTTGAAAGGAAACAAATAGAAAATGAGAAAGGTACCAAAAATAATAAGAGTTGGGTAAGGAGCCAGTGGCAAAATAGTGCTGGTTGGATCAAGAATTCTATTTGTCCTTTAAGCCTTCTATCTCTGGTTTTTCAAATAAAGCAGGTATACAATGTCCCAATCATGTTGGAATCTGATTCTCTTTCCACTGGGTCTCAGGAAACCCACTAGAACAGTTACTTCTATAGGTTCTCATCTGCCAAATGTTTTTGTGCTCCCTCTTGGCTTCCTTGATATATGCTTCACATATCTAAGGGGTAGTAACTAAGGCTAATAAATTGACTTGGTTCCAAAATACCTGCCTGGAAGAATTCTAGACAACTGCCCATCCAGTGGAACTACTGGCATATCCAATGCATGGGTTACTTGTTTCTTAATTACGTGCCTTTTAGCCCTAAGAGATGTCTAGAAGATGCAGTGGATAGAGTGCTTGCTGGGTTTGGGAGTCATGGACCTAAGTTCTGATCTACCCTCAGACACTTACTGGCTGTGTGACTCTGGACAAGTCCCTTAACCTCAGTTTCCTCAATTGTAAAAAAAAACCTGTGAAACTATAAAACAGCACCTACCTCCCACAGTTGTTATAAGGATCAAATTAGATATATGTAAAGTGCTTAGCACAGTGACTGGCACATAATAGGCACTTAATAAATGCCTTTTTCTTTCCTTGCTTCCTAAGAGGGACAAGTCCCAAAGAAACTCACTAAGTCTATTTGCCTTGGGCCCAGCAAAGCTATTCCTAGGCTATAGGAAACTGGTTCCAGGCCCTGCATCATGAAGTGTGCTCCTCTAGGAAGCATCTGAAGCAGAATTCTAGCTCTGGTCTCCCTGGCTGCATCATGAAGGCACTGGGCAGTAACTAAGACAGGGAGTCAGTAGAGAAGATGGCTTTGCTGGGGGAGGAAAAAAAAGACCCTTAAACATCTCCCTCATCCCAATCCCATCACCAAGGCAACCTGAACACATAGTACAACCTAGAAATGTCTTATGTGCTAAATAAACACAATATGGAGCTGGTTCTCAGCAAGAAATGGAGGCATTGTACTAGGTAGATAGCTATCCATACTTTCCTACTCTCTAGAAAGGTCTTCTATAAGAAGCAGAAAGATTCCTACACTCTGGGTACCTCTCAAATTTATGCGGATGATAATAAAGCCTAGCATTTGATAATCCTTTTTATTTTTTCAAAGAGCCTTCTTGTTTTTCTCTCACTGCATCCTCATAGTGTAAAACAGGATAAAAGGGACTTTTATCCTTGCTTTCAGCTTTTAGGTGCTAGAAAAAAGCTAGCCATTTTTGCTCCGACTAGAAAACAGGCTGACTCAGGGAGACTGAAGGGAGGTCGATGGTAGTAATGATGTGATACTGTACCAGCAGAGAGAGTCCCCAAAGAAAACCAACTCCTCTGTGAGGAACATGACTCAGTGGTAAAACAGATCAGTCAGGGCTCCTCACTCCCTGTGGCCTGGGAGCGTCAGCTGAGTCTGGGGTGTGAAAAGACGCTAGGGCAGAACCCCCTCAAGATTCTGTTACTGAGTTGATCCCCTGAGGGAAACAAGGAAGATGGTACTAAACTTGGTAAAACACACCTGCCACAGCTTGTTCCAGCAAAAAACGGCCACTGGGCATTTAAGCTTCAGGTTTAAACTCCAATGACTAGGAGTGAGGATGGAGTGTGAAGGGCATGTCCCCCAGCAAAAAGCTAAGTATAAGGAGCAAAGGCAAGACAGAAGAGATTAGAAAGTGGATTGGGACCTTATAATATGATTAGGCTGATTCACTGACTACAGCAGAGGATATTGACCTTTACCTCCATCTCTGAACAATTCATTCATTATCTAGCAGAGTCTTCTAGATGAGTCAGTCCCTAGTTGGAACCCAGTATGTCTGGAGAATAAAACAGGGCCTAAATTCTCTGTTCTTACCAACTGAGGAAACCTATAGAATCAGAGGAAAAGTGTATCACAGGATTTAGCATAAGGGAATATGTGAGAGGTTCCTTCATTAGATATGCCTATTTTCAAGGCCTGTCAGGAACAAAGAGGGAATTGTCAGTGTTTGCTTCATCTCCTCGTAGGCTGAAGTCAAGGAGAATGCTGGGGTAAGAAAAAGGTTCTTTTGAATATTGGCCTAATGGAAGAAGCTCAGAGCTGGCAGGCAGCAGAGCTGGATGTGCATCTTAACTCTGCTGAGACCTACTGAAATATATCTTGGGCTCCAAAAAGGAAGTTGCTCGGGTCCACCACTTCCTGCTTTACCACTTAAACACAGCCAAAGCACCTGAATATTATTACTTGATCTGTGTCTTTAAAGATTTAAATCTTTAAAGAATTATAACTTATTCACTTATTTTCTAAGTACAATTCTTTAGTCCAACTTTCTCAGAATGACACCAAGTAAAGTGGAACAACTGGATAACCTCTGTAGAAGGACTGAATGCTTCAGGAAGTGTTTGAACAAGAAGACTTCTAAGGTTTCTTCCAATTCTGAAATTCTATGATTCTATACTTAAATATTGTTCTGGAGCCAGACCTTAACAAGGGAAACTGGGGTTCCATAGCTAACTCTGCCCCAACTGTAAGGTCTTTTAGAAAGGCAAGGACAGGAAAGAGTAATACAAAGCAATACAGAAGGTCTTTGGATCACCATATCTTTGTGGTCCTTAAACCAATGAAAGGTCAAAAAGATACCTTCTGAATTCAATACGGCCTGGCCTTTTCTTTCTATTCCTTCAATCCCAATTCTAATGTAATTCTAAGATATGGGGAACTTTGAAACAAGGAAAAGGACTCCGAAGAAGAAAACAAAACCAAATGTATTTGTTCCTTGTGCCTCAAGGTCTCCAAATAATGATTTGGATCAAAATAATTCAATCAAATCAAACCAAATCAAATCAAAAATGATTCCCATGCTAATGAAGGGAAGCAGTGAAGTAGAATAATACAAAAAAAAAGAATAATCTGAATGTCATTTCTGTGTAGTTTCAAATGCACATATTTTTCTGCCCCAACAAATTGCTTTCCCAATTATGTTTTGTATAGGCAAAAAAAGTAATATTTTCTAAAGCTGTTTCCATTATGGAGGGGAGGGGAGAGGAATGATCTGGGAGATATTATTATCATCTCTGGTGGTAGAGGGAAGTGGCCATTCAACAGTGTGTCCCAAATAATTCCCACTCTGGGGGACAATCAACTTCCAATAATCTACATATGTGTTTTGCCAAGAATTTAAAATTTCTCACAAATAATTCACAAGAGATGAAAATCTACCTGCTGATAATTTATATCTGACTATAAAAACTACTCAAACAAGAGTCACAGCATTGGTGATAGAAGGCCCTTTATGGCAAGAACAAAGTAGCTATCTTGGCCCTTAGCTACATGGAACATAAGGCAATGAAAAGGACTCCCAGGAAGAAAAAACCAAGTGTTTTTGCTTCCTTGCGCCCCAAGGTCTCTAAATAACGAAGATGTAAACATGATTTCCACATTGGGCAATCTGTCCTCCCAATGACACCAGAGCAGAGCCAAGAAAAATGACAGGAGGAAGTGAAGTTGGCAGAATGGGCTCTAGTGATCAGGGCAGGATGGGGACCAAAAATACCTTTCCATTTTCAAAGAGTAGAAGAAGCTTTTGAAACTCTATGGGCTAAAGATTCATCTGATAGGTCATTTAAAAGTCCAGAAAGACTAGGAAGCCACCAATTTCCAGGGCTTGTCAGAACAGGCAAGTTAAGAGGGGCCCAACTAGGTGGCGATGGGATGGACCTGGCTCACATACAGCTCTCACGGCCTGTATAACTACTCAAATACTATATTTTTTCCTTTGTTCTATGCTTTATCTTTGGTTCCGCTCAGTCTCAGGTGTGTTTTCTTGATTTGTTAGCTTGCTCCTTTGACTCATTTTCTGTCTTCTTCTCTTGATTGGCCTACGTACCTGCCTCAATAAGGCCTTTCCTGTTACTTAAATCAATCATTCAGTTTTCTTCCTTCCACACCCAAAATTATCATTATTAAGTATACAGTGAATGCATATAATCCACAAGACCCTATCCAGGACACCTCATTAGCCATGGTCACTTCCCAACTGGGCTCACCCCTCTTCAACCCTACTAAACAAGTTCTTCCAGCTAGCCTTCCAATTTCTTCTCATCATGTGATCTTGGTATCTCCTCACAAAGGGTACTCCTGGGCTCAGCTGAGCCCCAACCCTAATGCTGATCTTATATTCTTAATGTTGATCTTAATGCTGCCAGAGAAGTCCATAACCCAAAAAGGCTCTCCAGGCAAGCTCTTAGAATGGATACTCCAAAGTCTTGTCTTTTTCTCCCTCATTCCTTGCAATAATCTCAAAGTTGTCTCATTTTGACAGATATTCGTGTGGGCCTTGGGTAGGTAACTTTACTGCCTACTACAGTTATTCTGCTGTAACCATAAACACTGGCTTTTTATCAAAAGCACTCTTCTATTTTTCTCTTCTCAGACTGTCACCACTCTAAACTTCCACTACCTAAACTTAGAGATGCTTGCCTTCTATCATCTAGCAAGACATACCAAAACCATAAAGTAGAAGTCCTACAGCAACACGGTTAGGAGAGAAACTCTCTCCCAAGAAAAAACAGGTTTGAGCAACAAACAGGAAAACTGATCAAGGCCCGGGCACATCACTTTGCCTTTTGCTTAAAAGAGGCCAATACTTACTGTCTACCTGGTACATCATCTAGAAGTCATTGAAAAGTCTATGCCTTAGTGAGTAAGCTGTTGTAGTCTATACTTCTTACATTAAAATTTGTGTTAATAAACTCTAGGATCTAATCCTAGCACTGCACCAGACCCTTAATGGGTTGCTAGCTTCATTTTTCTAATTTATAAAATGTAGTAGGGGGAATATAACCTCAAGCCACCTGGCAGGTAAGACAGAAGAAAATTTGGTGCTATCAGGATTTCTGTACATTTTGGTAAATCCAGATACTTGCTAGGCAGCCAGGTAGGATGTGGCAATAAAATTATATGCCAGAGTCCAATAGAGAGTAGGGTGACAAAATAGAAGATGGGATACAATGGGCATATTTCAAGGCCTTGCATACAGTAGGCATTCAACAAGTATTGTTGAATAAATGACTTAAGCTCACTTACCACACCATCTTCTGGAAGACAATGGGACAGAGCTAACAGAACTGGGCTTAGTAATCCTAAAACCAGTTATTATAGAATCATAAAAAAATCTACAGAGCTAGGAGGGGCCCCAGAGATCACCTAGGCCAACACCCTATTTTTACAGATGAGGAAACTGAAGTCCTAAGAGGTGAAAATACCCATAGTTAAACAGCCTGTTAAATGGCACAGTCAGACTAGAATCAGGGTTCTTAAGAGGGGATCTGTGAACTTTTAAAAAGTATTTTTTTAACTATAATTCAATGTAATTGGTTTCTTTTGTAATCCTATGTTTTATTTTGCGCATTTTAAAACATTATTCTGAGAAAGGGTCCACAGGTTTCACTGCACTGCTGCCAAAGAAGTCCATGACCCGAAAAGGTTAAGGATCTCTGAACCATGATTTCTAGATTCCAGATTCAATATCTTTTCCTACCATTGTTGAGGGGAGGGGAGTGGGGAAAGAAGACATACACAAGGTATTCATTAATTTGTCCTGTCCTGGTTTATCCCCAGTTTCCTTATAAGCCTGTTTTGGTCCTAAGCAAACTTGAATTCACCTTCCTCTAGGGCTCACTCATGCCTTATGGCCTTTTCTTTCTATTAGCCTGAGCCACCCACCTCACCCTGCTATCTCTCTCATCTGTTCTCCTAGCCACAACAAAGGCAGCCTGACCCAGAAGCTGTGCTCAGAGATACTTTCCTGGTAAGTAGTCTGGAGTTAGAAAGATCAAGAGGTATCTTGAAATCAGGGAGCACAAAAGCTCTGGTTCTGGCAGTGCTAATGGGCTGTAGTCCGTAGTACAGTTAAGACTACATGTACACCTGGATCCTACCACCAAGTCTCCTCCTCTCAGAGGTTTTGTTTGCTATTTGTTTAAGTTTTCTCAGTTCATTATCCTTCTTCAGAGACAATATGCCATTCCTTTTTTTTTTTTTTTTTTTTTTTTTTTGCTGCCCAGCACTTCACCAGGCTCCTTTCTTTGGGTTATCCAAAGGGATGGAATAGGTTTGAAGAAAAGTTAAACTCCCTCAAGCAAGGAGGAAGTAAGCAGGGAGAGGTAGGAAGAGCTACCAGTCTGGGTTTGTTTTGAAATTAGCTGAAAAACCAGATAAGACAACTTTGAAAGCAGAGAAAGTAAAAAGAATCTAGTCTAACTAGGGCAGAATAAGTACCCAAATGTGTTCCCAAACAGACATGGGTGTTTTCTCAGGTTAGCCAAGACTTAAGTGATACTTGAGAACTGTTCAAAAGAACAATATTCAGAAGAAGGCCATCCAATTCTACCGCATTTATGTTAGGTCTCTTTGGAAGGATGGCTCTGAAGTAAGCTGCCAAGTTCTTAGGACTATGAAGATCTGGGAAGAGCCCCTAGCAATTTATATAAGAAACGTTCCACCAGCTAAGGTACTATATGGTGATCCGAGTCTCGATGCCTAACCAGGTATAACTCTTCCAGGTAGATAAGCAATGAATCCATTTCTCTCACTGAGTTCTATCTGAAAAGGAAGCTCATCTTGAGGCCCCTCATCTAGTTGGACATTGTTCCAAAGAGCTAATCTTAAAGGTTGAGGCCCTGAAGTCACACCCAGGAACAGACAGGTGGCACTGCCAGCATTAACACAAACTCTACACTTCTTCTCAAAGAAGGCTTTGGGCTGGGTCCTCTTGAGGTACAAAGTTCAATCATTCTTACCATAAGGAGACAGTTAACTGGGCTTCTACACTTAACCAGATACACTGTATTTACAAATAACCCTGAAACACTTAAGTTTTATGGATTTGTCCTTCTATCTAGTCTTTCATAAAAAGAATGAAGATTTTGAAATTTTTATAGGTAGAAGTCTCTCATATTATTTGTAGTTGTTTTTAAAAAATAAAATACTAAAACTATTTGGTACTGGTTAAAAAATAGAAAGTTCTCCCAATGACAGAAAAGAAAAAAGAAAAGAATCTATATGTTAAAAAATATTTATGGCAGCTCTTTTTATGGTGGCAAAGAATTGGAAACTGAAGGAATGCTCATCGACTGGGGAATGGCTGAACTAGTTGTGGTATATGATTGTAGTGGAATACTATTGAGAATGATGATATATAAGAAATGATAAATAGGATGGTTTCAGAAAAATCTGGGAAGATTTATATGAACTGATTCAAAGTATGGTGAGCAGAACCATGAAAACATTGTACATAGTAATAGCAATATTGTAATGCTGATTAACTGTAAAAGACTTAGCTACTCTAATCAATATAGCGATTCAAGAAAATTCTAACCACAACCAGAGAGAGAAGTGATGAACTCTGATTAAAGCATAATTTTTCACTTACTTTATCTTGCTTTTTTTCCAATATGGCTAACATGGAAATATACTGTATATGACTTCACATGTATAACTGATATCAAATTGCCTGCCTTCTGATGGAGGAATGGCTGGAAAGAGGGAGAGAATCAGGAACTCCAAATTTTAAAAAAATGAATGTTAAGATAATGTATTAAAAATATTCTACCTCCTCAAAAAAACAGAAAGATTGATCAGTGGAATAGATTAGGTACACAATATAAAGAAGCAAAGAAACACAGTTGCATTAGTGTTTGACAAACCCAAAACACCAATTACTGGGGACCCACCAGTTGACTAAAGTTGCTAGGAAACCTGAAAAGTTGTCTGGCAGAAATTAGACATAGACCAACATCTCGCACTCTATAACAAGAAAAGTTCCAAGTGGATATATGAATTAGACATAAAAGGTGATAACACAAGTAAATTAGAAAAGCTAGGAAGAAATTAACTTTCAGATCTATAGCTATGGGAAGAGTTCATGAATGGATAGAGAGGTTCACAGAAGATAAAATAGGCAATTCTGGTAATACAAAACTATAAAGTTTTTGCACAAGCAAAAACAAATGTAGTTAAAATTAGATGGGAAACAGCTAACTGGGAGTGGGGGTGGCTCTATAGCAAGCTTCTCTGATAAAGGTCTAATATCCAAGATGTATAAAGAACTGATGCAAGAGCCATTCCTCAATATGGTCAGAGGACATGAACAGGCATTTTTCAAAATGGAAGAAATTCAAACTATTGATAATCATATAAAATGCTCCAAAGCATTAATACTTAGAGAACTGCAAATTAAAGAAACCTTGAGGTTCTAGCTCATACCCATCATACTGGCAAAGATGGCACAAGAGGAAAATGACAAATGTTGAAATGGCTTCAGGAAAATAGGTAAAGAGAGTTGTGAACTGGTCCAGTTATTTTGGGAAGCAATTTAGAACTAGCCCCAAAGTTACTAAACTGTGCATACTATTTGACTAAGTGATACTACTATTAGGCCAATATCCCCAAAGAGATCAAAGAGGAAAAGGAACCATATGGACAAAAATATTTATAGCAGCTCTTTTGGTAGTGGCAAAGAATTGGAAATGGAGGGGATGCCCCTCAGCTGGGAAATGGCTGAATAAACTATGAATGTAATGCAATACTATTTTGCTATAACAAATGATGAAGTGGACAGTTTCAGAGAAACCTGGGAAAACTAATATGACTTGAAACAGTATAAAGTGAACAAAACTAAGAGAGCAACTTATACAATGACAATAACAACATAAAGAAAAATTCTGAAAGACCTTAGAACTCTGACCAATGCAATAATAAACCATGATCCCATGGCTTATGTCTCTTACCAAAGAGGTGATAAATTTAAAATGCAAAGTAAGGCATACATTTTTGGATGTGGTCAGTGAGGGAAATTATTTTGCTAAAAAATACCTAATTGTTATGAGGGTTTAAAATTTTTTTTGAAGGGGTGGAGCCAAGATGGCAGCTGGAAAACAGGGACTCGCTTAAGCTCTCCCCCAAATCCCTCTAAACACTTGTAAAAAAATGGCTCTGAACAAATTTTAGAGCTATAGAACCCATGAAATAACAGAGGGAAACAAGTCTGCAGCCCACAACCACCTGGATGGTCGCTGGGAAGGGTCTATCACACCATACTGAGAAAGAAGCACAGCCCAGCGTGGGCCATGCCAGGAACAACCAGATCAGGAGTCGGGCAGAGCAGGCCTTAGGGCCACGAATCACTGAGCTGTGGCAGTTACCAGACTTCTCAACCCACAAACGCCAAAGATAACTGAGCAAGTCAGTGGGAAAACTGCTGGATCTGGGTGAGAGAAGTGCATGGTCCAGCCCCAGTCCCAGGGTGGCAAAGGTGGTGTGGCAGCAGCAGCAGCAGGAAGCTCCAGCTGCAACTGCTTCTGGCCCCAGGCCTACCCGATGGGAGTAATCAAGTGGTGAATCAGAACTGGAGTGCAGGAATTGCTTTGCTGGCACAGAGGCAGGGTTCTCTTGCTTTGCCCTGCTTGGATCTGGGTAGAGGTCCTGGTTGGTGGTTCTTCGGGGAGGAAGAAAGCTGGTGTGGCAGAGCTTGTGGTGAATGGAGTAGAAGTCGCTCTGAAAACAGCAGTGCACCCCCTAAAGCTTGGGACAAAGTACTCTCCACTCTGAAGGCACTCATACCCTGACAAAAAGCTCGAGGGTCAAGTAGTTGGATGGGAACATGATCAGGCAGCAAAAAAGGACTCAGACTCACACTACAGAATCTGTTTATGGCGACAAAGAAGATCAAAATATACAGCCAGAAGGAGTCAACAAAGTCAAAGAGCCTACATCAAAAGCCTCCAAGAAAAATATGAATTGGTCTCAAGCCATGGAAGAGCTCAAAAAGGATTTGGAAAAGCAAGTAAGAGAAGTAAAGGAAAAAATGGTAAGAGAAATGAGAGTGATGCAAGAAAATCATGAAAAACAAGTCAACGACTTGCTAAAGGAGACCCAAAAAATACTGAAGAAAATAACACCTTAAAAAATAGACTAACTCAAATGGCAAAAAAGCTCCAAAAAGCCAATGAGGAGAAGAGTGCCTTAAAAGGCAGAATTAGCCAAATGGAAAAGGAGGTCCAAAAGACCACTGAAGAAAATACTGCCTTAAAAATTAAACTGGAGCAAGTGGAAGCTAGTGACTTTGTGAGAAATCAAGAAATTATAAAACAGAACCAAAAAGAAATGAAAAAATGGAAGACAATGTGAAATATATTATTGGAAAAACCACTGACCTGGAAAATAGATCCAAGAGAGACAATTTAAAAAATACTGGACTACCTGAAAGCCATGATCAAAAAAAAAGAGCCTAGACATCATCTTTCAAGAAATTATCAAGGGAAAAATTTTGTTCTTCAATTGGTCGTAGCAGGGGTGAGAGGGAAGGAGAAATGATAAATGTTTGTAAAAAATAAAAAAAAATTTAAAATGCATTTAAATATTTGCTTTTAGAGATGTAATAAAAAACAAATGGAAATGGAACTCAAAAATATTTATGACTACCATTCATGGAAAGAATATCAAAATAGTTAAAACTGAAGGCTGTGAAATCATAACGACTAAGTTTGGCTCCAAAGAAGAAAAATGTAAATGTACCTTCTCCCACCTCAGCTCTTCTTTGCAAAGTATAAAACACTGCATATAATAACTGACTTTTTCCATATTTTGGTTAATTTTACTAATTTGTTTTTCTCTCTCTTTGTTAAATGATATGGTTGTCTTGGAAGGAAATAGGGGAGGGATATAATGGCTAATGTAGTTGATAAAAAAAAACAAAAAAAAAATTTAAAAACAAAATAAAAATATTTAGGTTAAGGCATTAACCTTTTTAAAACTCTAAGAAATAAAATCAATTTGCTCTATGGTTTAGGAACAAAGGAATGAAACCTCAGAAAGCCATATTATTTACCTAGCTATATTCCCTGGCCTATCAATAACTCATTTATAACCACAAGTCTCAGGTACCCCTAACGTATGGTTGCTGTTGTTGGTCCTTTGTTTTTGAAGAGAACCAATAACATCATGGCTGATGTCTTGACTTGCATGTAAACCGGATTTAAGTGAGGCATAGTTGTTCAAAGTCATCAGCCTCACTCTCTCTTCCAGAGTCATCAGAGTCCAGTGACAGGACAAAAGTCAGGACTGACAATGGCTCCAGAAGCAGTGGGTGACCTTGGCGTCTTTGATGCCTGACCAAGCTCTTTAGTTTCACAATGCCTTCTTCAGCCACCTTCATGGCCACTGAAACAAGTTGTTCTCATCTGCCTATTTGCTGGGAAAAGTCTGCATATGCTTGGGGCAGACATCCTCCTAATTCACCAAAAGGTTTTAAAAATTCTATTGCCTATATTGTTTCATTCAGTCTCATTGTCTTGCTTAAGGTGTGAAGTATCAGGATTGCCTTAGGAATTCTGGGTTTAGCTTTAGTTCTGTTCCGTAATATTGCCTATCCAAAGTTGGCTTCTCTATGTGTAGCTCTGGCTGCACAGGGCTGTAAACACATCTACCTAGTCAAGAGCTCTTCCTAGTAACAGTGGAAAGATTGTGAATCAAAGGATAACAGACTTAGAGTTAACAGGGCCAGCAAAGGAGACAGACAGTCAGTGATACAGGAGAGAGAGACACCACCACTTCATAATGAATTCTATGTTAGTCCAAGGAAAGGCAGCTGAGTTGATTTTAAAGCCAGCATTTTTTATATATCCTTCTTCCCTAAGGATGGGCAGGGGACCTCAAGATGTATGTCTCTCTCCCCTTCTGTCTTCTAATGCCTCATTTAAATACAGTTCAAAACTCACCTTCTTCAGGTTAACTTCTTTGAGTTTCCTAATTCCCAATCAATTCATTAACTGTTCACGGAATGTCCCATTTATTGATCCTCAGTGTTTGCCAAACACAATGCTATTTTACAAGATCTCATTTCATCGTCACAATAAATCTTTGCGGTAGAATCAACTGACAAGCATCTACTAAATGCCTACTATATACCAAGCACTATGCCACAGGCACTGGAGACTCAAAGATAAAAATGAAACGATTCCTGATCACAAGGACCTTACATTCTAATAGGGGTAATATACATAAATAAGCAAATACAAAATACATACAAAGCAATGGGGAGACACTAGTTGGTATGGAAAGTAAGGGGTGAAGAAGCACTTGAGGTGAGTTTTGAAGGGAGCTAGGAATTCTAAGAGGTAGAAGAACAGAGTGTATCGGGGGCAGCCTGGACAAAGACACAGGAAAAAGAACAATGTGTATGAGAAACAACAACTGGGCCACTTTAGTTGGAAGTATGATTTGTGAGGGAAAGTAATGTGTGATGAGCCTGGAAAGGTAGGCTAGAGATAGATTGATTGTAAAGGGCTTCAAACGTCAAACACAGACATTTGTATTTTAAACCTAGAGGCAATAGAAAACCAATTGGAGATTTTTGAACAATGCAGTGGTATGGAATATCACTTTAGCAGATGTGTGAAGAACAAAATGGAACATGGAGTAATGATACATCCATGATGATGAGATCTATGATCTCATCTATGTGCATACTACATACAATGGTGCAATTTGCAACCAATCTACAACTTCTCATCTTGTATGACTCTTGTCTATGTCATTCTCTTAAATCCACCAAAGGAAGATCCCAAACAATATGATGGAGACCTTTCTCTAGATCTCTTGGACATTTGTGAAAACCGGTGGGACATATGCACTGCTCCTATGGTCATCCCTCACTGTCACTATCTCACTGGTTCACCTCCTTTCTCAATCAACTGACATTTTATATCACTTCTCCTGTGCAGTTTTTCATTGGCAATATGCTGCAATGTATTCACACCTACCATGAATCTCTGCATTGGCCTCTGAGTGACTTGCAACTTTAATGATTTGGAGAGTGGTGTTCCATATTTTGTAGCCCATAACATTACCAGAAAAATACTGATGCTACAAAGATGGGTCTTTGTTTCAAGGAAAAGTTTGAGTCATCAAAAGCATTGAAATAGTTGAATGTGCCTTTGATTTGAAGTGGCTAGTCACTCTCAAAAGTTAGAACTGTTTTTTAGATTGCTGATCAAATCTATAATAGGTCAAAATACAGGAAGATAATTTGACAAAGGTTAATCATCCCCCATCCATGTTTTAACTTCCTAGTTTAAATATACAAATATATTTCTTATTCCTCAAGTTTATATATGAATATAATCATATGTTAACTTTTCAAGTTTAAACATAAGTGCAACACACAGAAATTTGTGAGGTTATTAGTCATTTGTTACAATCACTTTTCCGGTGTTCTGACTCACTAGGGATTTAGTCAGCAAGCCAAAAGGCCACCTCAAGCCAAAAATATGTTCAACTATTCCAAATATCTCCTTGCCTCTTTTTTATGAACTATGAGTTCTTCGTTATTTCCTAGCTGCTCAAACCCCTCCATTTTTCTTGCTAAGCACAGATGGCAAGAGATATGAAAAGATAAAGTTCTGATAATGGAGGAAGAATCTTCTTTGTGTTCAAGCAGGCTCTGCTGAACAGCAGTTCCTGTTTGTCTTTGTCAGGAGTCTGGGGAGGTGCCTCCCCAAGACTGAGTGGGTGAGGGAAGTACTTAGAGAGTTAGGGAGAGGAGCCAAATTCCTGGGTTGAGAAGTCACAGGTCAATGAAGATCAATGGCGGCGCTTCTGATTTGTACACTGTATCAAGGTACAAGGCAGCACTGCCCTTTGCCCCCACCTCTTATTTCTGTTCTGCTAATAGGGCCTATCTTCCTAAACTAAAACTATTATTTAGCATTGACCCAGCATTTTATATTGGCAAAGTGCTTTACAATCTATTATTAGCTATTAATTCCCCACTCATCTCCTCCCACCCCTACCCCCATCCCTCCATATCAACCCCAACCATCTCACAGATTAGGTACCTGGAGTTTAGAGAGACTAAGCAATTGATTACCTAAGTGTTCTGAATTTCAGGTCCAGAATTTATCCTATTAAACTAAACTAACAGAGACTTTCAAGAGCCAAACAGGTGATAGGCAAAAAGCAGAGGAAGGACAGAAGCATTATATTACAGATAGCTTCCCTGCTATTTAAATCACACAAGGATTTGAACTAGACTTTATATAAATGTTATTTCTATTTCTGAAAATAAAATTCATTTGAGCTTCTTATAGCTAAAAAAACTCTAAAAATCTAAGCACAATTTTTTTTTAACAAACAACCTCTCAGCTAAAGGAAAAACAAAAACAACCAAAAAAGTATAGGTCTTATATTAAGTCATTAGGTCAGATGGTGAAGAAAAGCAAGCTAGATCACTTCAAATACATCCTAATTTCTCCTTAAAATGATCTCCTTCCTTTGATCCTATCAAACTGCATTATTTTCCTTCTCCATCCACCTCTCTGACAGGGTGTTTCCTTTTATTTTGCTCTTCTTTCTTTTTTCTTTTAAGTGCCGCCAATTAGCAAAAGATCTATCCTTCACCTTCTGGGTCTGCCTGTCCCTTGGCCATCAACTACCATTCTAAATTCATCAGCTGCCACCATTTCTTAAACTCTACTCCTGCATTTTCAACCACTTACTGAGCATTTCCAAGTGGATGGTATCTCAGATTCAATGTGTCCAAAACTGAATTTATCTTGCTACTCAAATCAGCTCTTCTCTGATTTCTCCACTTCTGTTCATGGCACCACTATGTATATTCTCTCAGGTGCAAGACTTGAGTTTTTCTCTCTTCTTTCACATCCAAATCATTTGCCAATTCATATCATTTCTACCTCTACAATTTTAAAAATAATTTTAAATTCTCTACAATGTCTCATCCATGTGTTCTCTCTTTTCCTATCTCAGTTCTACCATCCTAATTCAGGCCCACGTTATTTCCTTTTTGTAATAGTTTTCTAAACATTCTCCCTGCCTTCAGTCTTTCCTTCCTCCAATCCTTCCTGAACACCTGCCAAATATTTTGCTGATCATGCCAGAATTGCTCAAAAAATGTAGAATATTTCTTATTTCTGAATTAAACCCAATCTCCTTAGCTTGGCATCCAAAGACCTTTATGATTATAGCTTTATCATCTGTAGCTCCTATATGCTCCAGCCAAACATTACAACTGACTGTTCTCTAAACACAATCTGGGCTTTCCAAGCTCTATGCTATTCCTTTCTCCTCTTATCTCTATCTCTGCCTATTACAGTCTTATTTATCCCTTTTTTCTTTTAAAATTTATTTTCATAAACATTTATTCTCTCCCTTCTACAGTCCCCCGCACTGAACATTTTAAAAAATGGAAACTATAATGCTCACAACAAATATAGTCTAGCAAAACAAAATCCCATATTGGCCATGTCCAGAAATATATCTCTTATTATACATTTTAAGTCCATCACTTTTCTGGCACTTCCTATTTATCCTTCAAGGATCAGCTCAAATGCCATAACCTCCATGAAATGTTCCCGGATTCCTCTAAACAGACACTTCACATGTTCTTTCTTGTACTGTAGTTCTTTTGGCAGGAAAAAAAATCTCTCCTTTAGACTGTAAGTTTCTTGTGGGCAGAGACTCTGTCATTCATTTTTGTATCTCATATAGCACTTACTCACTCCTTTCTTATTCTGAAGCCAACTCTTTCTCCACTATTCTAGAATACCACCTATTGGCTGAATGACCTTGTGCAAGTCATGTAAACTTTCAGTGTCTCAGGCAACCCTCTAAAAATATAAACAACAAGCCCATAGTTGTGACATGTGCCTGTCATCCCAGGTATGAGAAAGGCTAAAGCTGGCAGGTCTCTTGAGCTCAGAAGTTCTGAAATTCAGTGGGCCAAGCTTGTTGGGTTCTAAATAGAAGTGACTCTGCCCAGGTCAGAAATAGAATTCCCATAATGAGCAGTAGTGGGACTGAGCCCTGGAGAAGCTCCTGCTATATTTCCAGCTTAAAAAAATAAACAACCCCCCCCATAATATTTAATAATATAATAAAGAAAGCACTTATCTACACTGGTATAGGAAGTCTTCAAGAAGAGCTCCCTATGATGATGAAACTACAGGTCTGGTTCATCACCACCACTACTGATGGGGTGCTTGTGCTTGGACCCTAATTCTAACATCACATTTCCCCTTAGCCTCTGCTTGGGTGCCTGTGCCTGAACTCCAGTTCTAAAATCACATCTCTCCCTAACTTCAAAGCATTGCCCCTAGCAGTCTCTCTCTCTAGCTAAAGGGCAGCATTCTTCCTCAGTAAGCAGCTATGCCCAATTATAGATTGATTCTGGATGATACGCTGAGTCTCACATGTATCCTAGACATAGTCAAATGAATACTCCCTTACATTAATCTTGTCTAACAAGACACGTGATAGAATCCACCTGGATATTCCCAGTCATTGGTGACTTAATGACGTTTCACAGGTAAAACCACACCCCCAGATAGCCCCCCGCCACCCCCACCATGGGCTATTTCCCAGTGAACTCTGGGTAAGATACCTGTGCAGTAGATACAAAAAGTGCATGTTCCTTTAAGAACTGACCACTCCTAAACCACTCCCTAATCCCACCCCAAATCACCTAATTGACAGATTTCACCCCTAAATCTTGAACTTAAACTTTCCCTGTAGCCCTGCAGTTTCCCTAAGAACTCTTGCCCGCTTTATTTATGTAAAGCGTAATAAATCTTTGCCTCTTTGACTTAAAGAATGCTTGGGTCTGCGAATTCATTCCAGGCGGCCTTGCCTTGGGAACTTTGGTTTGGGATTTCTACATCCCTGGGTTTATTTCTCCCTCAACACTACCACCCCAAAGGACACCTAACACAATGAGCAACGAGCAGTCAATATGTAGTGATAGTTCATTGTTGTTGAAATGAATGAAAATACCTCGAGCTTATGGTTTTCCAGAAGTCTATTTGATGGGATGGCTCAGCTCCCAATGAGCTCATTTCTGGAAAGAAATTCCAAGAATTTAAGTTTAAAAAAATGAACCAATTCAAGTTCAGCCACTCAGGACTGCACAGGTTCAGCCCCTGCATGGGATATCATAGTTTAGTAACTTGTTCAATTCATATGATATGAATAAATATGTGCTAAAATGTATTTGATTAGAGGAAAGGAAGAAATGTCTTGCTCCTATGATTATTGATGAGTTGGCCTCACAGAAGTACGAAGAAAAATTCAAAGTTGGATCATACAAAGTAGGATCTAGAACATCTAGTCCAACCCCTTCATTTTATGAGGAGGAAACTGAGGCCAAGAGAGATTAAGTGACATGTCCACAGTCACGCAAGTACTGTCAAAAGCAAGATTCTAGAGTCACTACTCTTTCTACTACCGTACCACACTGCTTCCACACCATTTGGAGTTCACAAGTTCTGAGCCAGGCTAAGCTAAGAGGCAAGCATACTTTGGCCCACTTTCATCTAATAACGCATTTCCTTTTGGCCCAGTTGGTGAAAGGGATATTATAAGCACATGACATCATCTACTATAGAGTGGCTTGGACCCAAGGTAGTGTCATGGTGCCATATAAAGTGACACTAAGTTTCTGAATCACTTACTACAGGTAGAAACACTTGCCCAACTCCAATAAAAATCACTCTATCAGCCACTGCTGTTGACAGTTGTGAGTATGTTACTGGAAGTGTGTTTAGGCCTAATCTACTTCCCTTTGCTTCTTTTTGATGCTTGTTATTGGAGGGGGGAGTATGTTTGTACAGATACCTGTAATAGAACCCCTAAGTTACAAGTGTACGAAGTCATCAGGACACTGCGTCTACCTTTACAAGTTTTACTTCATAAAGTCATACAGAATCACAGATCTAGAGCTGGAAGGTACCTAGGAGGTCATCTTTCCTACAACACAGTTGCTAAGGCTGCTTACTATCATGCATTCTATCCCGCCTCTTTCAGCAGATTGTTCCCTCTGTCAACCTCACTCTTTCGCTTATTTTCAACTTCTCTCTCTACTGGCTCCCATCTATCTGATCCTTCCGTCTTCTTTGCTGGATCTTCTCCCAGATCATTCCCTCTAATCCTAGGTGTCCCTCAGGTTTCTTCTGTCCTGGGCCCTCTGCTCCCTCTACACTACTTCATTTGGTGATCTCATCAGTTTCCGTGGATTTAATTACCATCTCTAGGCTGATGATTCTCAAATCTTATCCTGTCCCAATCTCTCTGCTGACCTCCAATCTTGCATCTCCAACTGCCATTCAAATACCTTGAACTGGATGTCCAGTAGACATCTTAAACTCAAAACAGAACTCATTATCTTTTCCCTTAAACCCTTCCCCCCTCTCCTAGTATTCCTATTGCTATGGAGGATAATACTATCCTCCTAGTCCCTCAGGTTCCCAACTTAGGTGTCATCCTGGACTCCTCACTCTCTCTAACCCCCCATATCTAAGCTGTTGCCAAGGCCTGTTGATTTCACCTTTGTTACAATCTAGTGTTCTAGTGTTCATCATATCACATCTGGATTACTGCAGTAGCCTGCTGGTGGGTCAGCCTGCCTCAGGTCTTTCTCCACTCCAATCCATCCTCCATTCAGCCACTAAAATAATTTTCCTAAAACTCAGGTCCGATTACGTCAGTCCTCCTATTCAATAAATTCCAGTGGCTTCCTACTGACTCCAGGAGCAAATACAAAATGTTCTCTTTGGCATACGAAGCCCCTCCAGTCTTCTTACACTTTACTCCCCAATGAGTGAGTATGCTTTGATCCAGTAACACTGACCTGACTGCTCCATGAACAAGACACTCTCTCAGTCCTGGGCACTCTCTCTGGTGGTCCCCTATGCCTGGAATGCTCTCCCTCCTCTCCAACTACTGACCTCCCTGGCTTAAGTCCCAACTAAAGTCTTCCACAGGAAACCCACCTTTTAAAGAAGTCTTACCCAACTCCTTTTAATTCCAGTGCTTTCTTTCTTTTTATTATTTCCTCCTTATCCTGTATATAGCTTGCTTTGTTTATCTTTGCACATTGTTTGCACATTGTTCCCCTCATGAGATTGTCAGCTCCTTAAGGGCAGAGACTGTCTTTTGCTTCTTTTTGTATCCCAAGTGCTTACAACAGGACCTGGCACATAGTAGGTGCTTAGTTTACTGAACTGAATTGGTATATCACAAATATCACTCATCCCTTAGTGTCTGGTGGCAAGATATACAGAATCAACTGATGTGGTTTGCATATGTGCTGGATACAGACACTTAAGATTATTCCCAAGGGCTGATCTGTGTGGGCCCCAAACAAGGTCAATTAGTCATCACCATCATCAATGATAATAATTAGCATTTCTATAGCACCTAGGCAGTATGCTAAGTGCTTTATAAATACTATCTCATTTGATTCTCACCCTCAAAAGCTAAGTGCTCTTATTATATCCTCATTTTATAGTTGAGGAAACTGTAAAGTGACTTGTCAACGGTCTCACAGCTAATAGCTGTCTGAGGCTGTATTTGAACTCAGGTTTTCCTGACTCCAGGCCTAGCACTCTATCCAGTGAGCCACCTGGCTGTCTGCCTTTAGGCCTTGTCCACCAAGTTTTTACTGAGTATCTACTATGTTTCCAGATTGGGTTGTAGGAAATGTCAAACTGTCCTGAGGAAAATTGTAGTTTTGTTGAAAAAACAGAACAAAGAAGAGACACAAAAAGACACAAAAAATTATACAATCAAATGCTAACTTGTGTGGTAGAGGTATATTTATTATAGAAGTCCAAAGAAAGTAGAGAGAGATCAATTGGGTTTGAGTAGTTGACCAAGGTTTTGTAGAGGAGAAACTTGAGCTGGGCCTTGAATTCAATTCAAACAAACATTTATTAGATGGTATGTGCAAGGCACTAGGCAAAAGCTCTGAGAATATGAAAGACAAAAATTAAAAAGTCCCAGCTCTTGAGGAGTTTATAGTTTACTGGGGTTTGACATGGATAAGGAAGAGATAAAGGAAAAGGAGAACATAATGGGAAAAGGCACAGTGACAGGAATGATCATGGCATACATAGAGAGACAGTAAAGAGACAGGCTTATTTTAAAAGAAGGGTTTATGTTGGAGGAATGAGAGAGAGAAACTGAAAAGGAAAGATAAGGCCAACTCCTGGAGGATTTTAAATGCAGAACAAAAAATGAAGCGGGTGGATGGCACAGTGTATAAACTATTGGATTATCTGAAAGCCAACACCAAAAAAAGAGCCTAGATGCCATATTTCAAGAAATCATAAAAGAAAACTGCCCAGATTTCTTAGAACCTGAGGGAAAAAATGAAAATAGTAATAATTCACTGATCAGCTCCTTAAAGAAAACACAAAATAAAAATTCCCAGGAATATTATGGCTAAACTCTAGAGCTTCTAAGAAAAAGGAAAAATATTGCAAGGAGCTAGGAAAAAATCAAGTATTAGAGGGCCACAGTCAGGATCACATAAGATTTAGTAGCAATGAAATAAAAAAGTGGCAAGCTTGCCTATATTCCAGAAGGCAAAAGATACCAGTTTACAACTAAGATTAATTTACCCAGCAAAACTAAGTATAATCCTTGAGGGGGACAATGGACCTTTAATGAAATACAACATTTCCAAGCATTCCTGATGAGAAAAGCAAAGCTGTGTAGAAATTTTGAAACACAAACACTGGAGTCAAGATAAATGTAAATATGAATGAAAAATCATAAGGGACTACACAAGAATGAACTGTTTACATTTTAATAAGGGGATATATGTCTCTTCAGAATTGTATCATCATCAGGGTTCATAGAGGAAGAAACAGAGATGCCTGGCAGGGTTTTGTTTTTTATGTTTCGATCATCAAGAAAGGAAAAGGAGAAAGGGATATGCTGGGAGGGAGACAAAGAGTGGAGAAAATGACTAACATAATTTGGGTGCACCAAGTAGAATACAGACAAGGGAAAATGGGTGGGAGAATGTCAATTTCATCTGAGCTGTCAAAGAAGGGAAAAAAACACATATAACATATTTCACTGCATAATCATCACAGATTTTATGCCAAATTTTTTTTGCAAAAAACTAGGGTGCGACCATTATGTCAAATTTTTTTTTAATTGTGCTGGTATTCCTTGTCTTTCAGTTTCTGCCAGTCTCTTACCAACCTTTTACTCCCTGAAAACTCTTTCCGCAGCTCTGTTTCTGTGCTGTTCAGCAAACACAATCACTTTCAGCTTGAAGCCCGAAGAAGAGTTTTTATACCTACCCATAACTAGAACTGCTTCACACATTAATGTATTGCTGGCAGACATACTGTATGGTTTAGCTAGTGTAGGAAGATGCAAATCTTACTATATCATGTGACTTTCAAGGCAGTGTTGTCTGCCCAACTGCGCCCCTTGTGCCTATGGCTCTTCATTGGGTTGAGTGACAATACTATTAGTACTGCAACGCTCTAAACAAACCACACAAGTTTGCTTTCGGAAATATACCGACAATGTCCATGCACTGAGAGTTTGAGGCATGGGGCTCAGAATGCTCGAGAGATAAATGCATGTCCATATGCCACTGGTGAATACACTGCTGCTCTGTTTACCTTTTAAGCAGAATGATGAACACAATTATGCCATGTGACAATTAGGTGATGAAAGGTTGTAAACCAATTTTTGGACTGAAAAAAACCAGGGTACGATCATTTTGTGGGTGCAGAAATATATTATGCTGGAAGGAAAGCAGAGAAGGGTAAGAGGGAAATAAAAAAGGAGACAATAGTCCTAAGTAAAACAAACTCTAATCATGGAGGGTGAATCTTGAAAAGGATTTCAAGAGGAAATGAAGAACTTGTGATGGGACTCTGAGTGAAGTAAAGAACAAAGGAACAGAAGCAGACAGAAGTCTGAGCACCCTCCTCACCACCCTCTTATTTATAAAAAACAAGGGGCAGGAAACTCTAATCAACACAATGACCAACCATAATTCCAGAGGACTATGCTACCCACCTTTTTGACAGAGAGGTAATGAACTGACTAATGGTACAAATTAAAACATACATTCTTCTTTGGACAGAACCAATTTTACTTGACCATATATATTTGTTACAAGTGTGGGTGACGTCAAAGATGAAGAGGGCTTCAGGGGAACCAAAATCTGAGGCAGGTAATATTCCAAAGGGAGAGTCATCATTTCTTTTAAGATAGTTTACCATAAGACCTTCTCTGTAGTCCCTTTCAGCTCTAAAGTTCAATGATTCTATTGTATAAATATGACTTGATAATCCATGCTTACAAATAGCCAGTTACCTAATTGCCACGGGTAAGTAAAATGATAAAGCAATATCAATTCATTTACTTTGTGAACTGTATGCTTTTCACAGGCAACAAGAATGGGGAAATGTTTTTGAGACTACCATAATGTGACTACCATAATGTAATGTGACTGAGACGGAGGCAAGTAATTTTTTTCACAAGAGTAGCTAACTAATTAGACCAAATAAATAAGAGGAAAATTAAGCATCAGAACCTCAGTTTTCAAATTTTCAGATCATACCTTTTAGCTTCATTAATCTAAACTGTCTCCTAGACCAGGCTCAGATTCAGTAAAGAAAACTTGGTGAAGGGAAAAAGGGTTAACCCCATATCCAAAATGGGCAAAGTAGAAGAGATGCCATACCAAATTGTACCCCAACCCCCTGACCCCCAAATTGCAACAATAGGACAAAGAAAGAAAGAAGCACAAGTTCAATCAGTTAGTGATCTAGGTCAGTTATTTACATTGGATAGTCCACATTTTTCTGGATAAGATTATTTCATGGCTGTCATATTACTTTAGTTGAAGGAAAGGTTACCCTTTGGTCCCACATCTTGCCTCTTCCTCTCTCATAACCGTTACAATTTTAAACACTAGTCTACTAATACCTGGAAAAGATTCTACCCTTATCCCAATCCTTGCCTACTGAATTCCTTCAAAAGATCACAGACTTAGATTTGGAAGGGATCAGCAATGTCATCTAGTCCAACTCTTTCATTCTATAGATGAAGAAATTGAGGCCCAGAGAGATTAAGTTACTTGTCTAGGATGCCACACAGGTATTAAGTGGCAGAACTGGGATTGGATCCCTTGATCCTACATCAAGTATTCTTTACTACTGTACTACACTGTTCCCTTCAAAGCCCAATCCATGTGCCATATGAAGCTTTCAATGAACCCTCCTAGTAGAAGGAATCTCTCACTTCTTAAATGCCTCATGCCACTGAATTTAATCATATTCTAATTTGTGTAGCAGCAATGTGGTAGAGAAGAAAACAGTACTAAACTTTGGAGGGGAGGCCTAGATTAAAATCTAGCCTCCAATACTTACTAGCTATATGACTGTAGGCAAATCATTTAATTTTTATTCACCTGTAAAAATTAAATATTGGGGGCAGCTAGCTGGCACAGTGAGTAGAGCACCAGCCCTGGAATCAGGAGGACCTGTGTTGAAATCCGATCTCAGACACTTGACACACTTACTAGCTGTGTGACCTTGGGCAAGTCGCTTAAACCCAATTGCCCTGCCTTCGTCCTCCAAAAAAGAAAAGAAACAAAAAATTAAATACTGTATGCTGAATGCTTTGCAAACCTTCAAACCAACAATTGGTATGAAAAATATCTGGGGATTTTAGGTACAAGCTCAAAAACAATAAACAGTGTCATACAGCATACCAAAAAAAGCTCATTCAGACTGCATTCATAAAAGCAATGTCCAAAATAGTACTGTAGTTACTCTGCCCTGGTCAGATCACACATGAAGCATTATATTCAGTCCTAGCCCCAACACTTTACAGAGGACATTCACATACTGGAATATATTCAAAGAATGGTGAGGGTATCTGAAACCATGAGATGTCAGGAGCAACTGAAGGAAATTCTTGTGTGTTGTGAAGGGTTGGGGGAGACACTGATAGCTGTCTTGAAAGTATGTAAAGAGAAAAAAATAAGGCTTATCTGGTTTGAACCAAGAAGACAGAACCAGGTGTTGGTGTGAGGGAGGGAAGGGAAAAGGAGAGGAAGAAGGAAGTTGCAGAGACAATTCGGCTTAATCCAGGGGAAAAATTCCTCACAAAATTTGACTTGCCAAAAAATACTCTTAACAGGGTTATCGAACTTTCTCAGTCTTCATCCTACTCGACCCCTATGCAGCTTAAGTCACTGCTAACTACTCTCTCCCTCCTGTATATTCTTCACTACCTCCCCTTCCATGACACTGTTCTCTTCAGGTGCTCCTACCTATCTGACTTCTCAATTAGTGATGCCTAGTTATTCTCTGGCCCCATCCTAGATACCCAAGTACAAAGCTGCCCAGAACAGTCTATCTTTGCAATCTTCAGCTCAGTTAAATATAAGGGGAAGGCTTCGACAAAGTTCAATTCAACAAGTATGCATTGAGTGCCTATTATCACCGTAGTGGCAACTCATTGAAAATTTTGTTTACATTTATTTGTATGACAACTTTACAATTACAAAGCACTTTTATATCACTGTCCCCTTTAATCCTTATAACAATCCTGTGACATGGTATTTCTGTTCTACTACATGCTATACTACAGAAGGAGAGAGTAAGGCTCAGTGACTCAACTAAAGTCACAAAGCTAACAGAAATGAGACTTGAACCCACATCTTAAGACTTGCCCAGTGCTCTGTCCACTACCATGATTATGTGCACACCTACAAAGGATAATGGAAAGGAGAGTGGAAACCAAGAAGCATAGGAAGGAGGAAAAGTCAGGTTGTTTTCAAGTCAAAAACAATACTTAATCTTTCCCTCAACACCTCACAACTCAAAATGTTCACTCTCTCATCTTAACTAGTATAAGACTCATTAGCCATACCACTTGGGACTTATCATTCCTAGTTATCTTTTCTACATATGTAGGTCTTAACTATCCAACCAGACTAAGCTTTTTAAGGTCAAGAATAATGACTTGCACTTCTCTGCATCATCTGCACCTACCACAATACTTTGTTCATAGTAAATGGTCATAAATAACTGGTGGCTGATTGATAAACTGATGAGAGACAACTGAACAAGGAGGCAGAGAAGAGATTGGGGCTGCAGAATTTAGGGGGAAGAGTACCACGAAAAAGTTTTTAGAACACGGTTATGAGTAAGAAAATGGAACGGGCCCTCAAATGGAATTCTTAATGCTGAAGAGCATCTTACTCTTAGAGTTTGTTCCTCGTGGAGTTTTTCAGCCTCCACCAGGTGCAGAACAAAAGGAAAGTAATGATTTAGTTATTGCTGCAATGCTAAAGGTTTAAAGGTCAGGCATTCAAAGCAGGGATCCATTGTATGGCCCCAACATACTTGGGCTCTGGCAACTCTACACAGACTACTATGCTTCCAATCACCACAGTAGGGGCCAGTGCCCGGACGCCTGGCTTCTGAGCAAGTGAGATGAAAGGCTTCTGCTAATGTAATAACTGACGGCCTCTCCAGTGCCGTTTGAACTGTTTACAGACCGAGTTAACGATTACAGGCAATGTGTATCTTGGCTAGGTGCCTGAAATTCTTACCCACCCGTCAGATATTATCAAAGAGCCCTTCCATGCCTGGCTGGAGTCCTTCCAAAGCACCTCACAGAGATGCCGACACAAAAGGAGTGTTCAGAATGTGCTCTCTCACTCTTTCCTGAGACCTGAGCAAAAAAGTCTTATAGTATCAGCCCTAAATAAGGTGCTGTGGGGGCTGAATTTCCAGGGCTGCCCAGGGCTTGATCAAGGTCAGGGTTAGGCCACGGTCAAGGCCAGAAGGACTAAATTCCTTTTTAAATTATTCAGGAGGTGTGGCTAAAAGTCTTTCTTCTTGGCCAGCAGGTTAAGAATGATCGGGATAGACACTTACATCCCCGTAGGATGAAACTGAAATTTACACACAACATGTCATTAAGCCCTAAGAACAGCAGGACTAGAAGAACTGATTTAAAGTTATTGGGGAAAATAATTTTTTTTCCAAGAGTGCAAAGTAGCAATACTTTTACTAAAGTGGATAGCATACACAATTTCAATGCAGACCAAGATCAGGATTCTCTCAAAATAGTGGAGAGAAAGGCCATCCCAAAATTATAGTAAATGGAGACAATCCAAAAGAGGCTGGTTTAAGGCAAAGGAAGACTTAACATTCATGATGACAAAAACTGTATTCTAGGTAGCAAGTTTAACAAATCTCCCCAGCTAGGAAACATTGCTCATGGTTGGTATTTGGCTTGAATGGTACAGTACCAGGTATTCCAGTAGAAGATAATAGAAATTGTTTATGATTTATTTACAAGATTCATATTAGCCTCTGAATGAATTTATAAGTGTTATAAATGGCAGTACCTATGATTAAGACTTACAGAATATTTAGAAATTTAGAAATATGCAAGATAGTTCCATTCCTATACCCACATTAAAACTTAATATCATCGTCACAAGTCAGTAATCTAGATAGGAAGGTTATTTTACTTCTTTGCTTCCATGTACCTAATGTACAAGAATGGGCACCATGTAACTTATCACAAAACATTCTCTCTTACACAATTTGAGGTCCTCTATCCATGCCTGAATATAATTATCATAATTACATTGTGTTTCCTTTAATTTCCCCTTCAGTCTCAACTGGATGTGGTCTTCTTAATCTCCTGTCTTAACCTGCTGTGTATATAATATTATTGTTATAGCAGCTATGACCCACCCTGGCTGTTGAGGGAAAGAATCCTCATGTTGAAAGGTTATTCTCCAACTTATTCACTTTGAGGAGAAGATTAATGCAACATTACTAGTTTGGTTAAAGTACAGGGTAGAAGGCTAACTCAATTGATTTTTGAGATTCATCATAGTGTTCTGTGCTCTTTACAAAATACCACAACCCAGGTGCAAGATAAATTTTATACAACATTCTGAATAGCAATAGGATTCAGTGCTGTGCAGCCTTAAGGAATTAGTCCCATTTTTCTGGGTTCCTATCTATCTTCTTTGCAGGGAAAAAATTAAGGGTTCAACTTAATTGGCCAACTTGGCGTATATAACATGAACAGACATTTAAGCCATTCCTTATAAAGGAATATTTGAAGAGTCACTGCTTAGATCTCTAAAGGTAAAACTGCTTTAAAGTAGATAAACATCAAATGATGATTCAATTTTGAGATCAGACATAATTCCCTACAACCTGCCCCCTGTGCTTTAATTCTCAGAAGCATGGCCCAAAGACAGGTGAAGAAATTACAAATTAATTTCTGCAACTGCATGAATGTCAAATGGAATTAAAAAAAAAAGAAATGCATCTGATATGCTGAAAAACTTGGAGAGAGACGGTTTAGAAAGCCATGTGGGTAATGGAAAAACCAAGTGAGTAAGAATTCAACGTATATAATATTGCAAAGACCTGTCCCTGATATGAAATATACAGTAGCAACAAGAAGATTAAACAAGCATACTTAAATAACACATTCATGATTACATGTGAAATACTGTACACTGCTTGGGGCCCTTACTTTATAAGAGATAAAACTAGAAGTTCAAAGGAGGCCAACAAAAGGATATAAGGACTTGAGAAGATGATTCACAAGGAAGAACAAGGGCCACCTAGATGACTACTTAGAAGACAGTAACAATAGGAAGGGAATAGTTGCAATAATTTTCTTTCTAGTAACTGAACTTTTTTATATATACTGGCTGTTTCTTTCAACTTCAGAACTCTTAAGGAATAGCTCATATTTCTCTCTCAACTTCAGTCTTTCTCAACTTTAAGGCAAGAACTACGTATCAGGCACAATTGTCTAAATAGCGTTAAACATACTCTACCTCAGAAGAACACTGAAACTATTCTACCAAAAGGAAAGCATTTGCTGAGCAGAAAAGGATATCAAGGAGAAGGTAAAGTTTATTATCAATTTTCCACATACATATTGCCTGGAAAAATTAGTATGTGGAAAACATTATATGGAATACTATTTCCTCCTACATGAGATCGCCACCACAAATTTCTCTTTGTTTTTCATAACTAATGCTAAACAGAGAAAACATAAAGGTGACAACTTTAAGACAGCCAAATGATCAGTCACAGCATCTACTAGTTTCCAAAAACTGTGAAAAGAATACTATTAATATTTGTCAAGAACATGATTCTAAGTCCCCCAGACTTTTAGGAATCCAACCCCAAATTATTCCAGATTAGGGACTTGAACCTCTGGTCAGGTACATCCAAAAACATTTGCCAGAGAAACAGCTATTAAGTAATTCTTTTCTTAACGTGTGATGGACAGGTCAATGCTATGCCCTCTTGACCGAGTGGAACCAGTCTTAGTTTCTTGTCAAGTGAATCTGTCATAATACTGAAATCAGAAGGCCATGAAATCAAAGAGCTGGAAAATGCTCTTTTGGGAAAAAAAAATACTACTTTCAAATGCTACTAAACTCAATGAAGAAAAGATTTGACTCGATCTAAAGTCTGAGAGAAAGAAAAGCACATGGTGTTTACAATGGACAGTTTTCCAAATGATAAAAATATGGTTGTTTGCAAACTTTCCAAACTGTAGAAAGAAATCTAAGGATTTAGTCAACGTATCACAATCAAATAAAGACCAAGAAAAACCAAAATTGTGGCAATTTTCAGTTATTCTCTCATTTTCAATATTTGATCATTTCTTCCAAACTCTAAGCTTTCATTTGAAAGGGGGAAAAAAGATTTTTTTTAATGGAAGACACAGCTGTCAACATGCCTGTAACCTGGCATGCTGTTACCTGTTACTGCAGCCTGGCAGAAAGCTGTCTCCAAACGAACAATAGCAATAGTACAACAACCTATTCAACAATATGATGATATCTCATATATGTACTGAATGCAGACTGTGAACCTGGTAAGGTGCAAAGAGTAAATTTCTAAGTCATCAGAATCACACTGTTAAATCTACCATGATAGAGTAAGAAAAAAAGTCACAAAAAAGAACTTCCAAGGTGAGAAGATAATGCTAACACTGGGCATTATTTCCAGAATGACACAGAAACAGAAAATGAGAAAAGCAAGAGAAATGACAGTGAGGTTAAAATAGGTTTTTTAGAACATACCAACAAAACACATATAACAAGAGTTTAGTAATAAATAACACTGACAGAAAGAGAAAGCACAAGTAGAGGCTAACAGGAAATAGAAGTAGCTCAAACCCAAAATGCTAAGTTTGAGTTGGCAAAGAAACATCAAGGAAATCAGCTGGAAGCAGGAATGCAAAGAAAGAAATGTCAATTTAGTAAGAAGAGGTCAGATTTTATTCTCGTCTCCTAAGTGATGGTAACTAAAATCATGGGTGGAGAGGAGACTTAGGGTAAGTTTACAGAAAAGGGACCAACATCCTGGGGTCATTCACGATCACTGTGACCATCCTAGCAAAACCGATTTATAATGAGCATTGCTTCCTTCAGTGGCACAGGATTAATTTAATCATCAAAAGACTATCCCGAGGACCAGCTCAAGACCTGTTCAGACGAGCAAGCTTCCCCCAAGGATGAAAATGTATCCTCAATCCAGTTTCTTAAAGATAACAATAGCATTAAGTGACTGTAGAGGAATTCGTAGTCCTATAAATTAACTGTTAGGGAGCATTATAAATGTGGCCATAGTGTTACGGTAATTTAACACTAGGCCTTTAAAAAAAATGTTAATTTCAAATAATTTTTTATCAGCAGTCAATTGGCTTACTTGGTTCCCCTAATCAATTTCTGGGTGAGTACTAGGTAGAACCTGCTGGATTTTTAGTAATTGCACCTTTTTTAGTAACAGCTAAACTTAAGATGTTGTAGAATAGATCTGTGATCAAGTAGAGGTTGGACTAGATGTCTTCTAAGATGTCCTAATCTAAGATTCTATGATTCTAAATAAGTGCAGACGGAAAAAGATAAAAAATAAAAATAAAAACATATTGGTGTGAGGGGGGTCAGTTTTCAAAATCTACTTCTGATTCTTACTACCTGTGTGACCTTGGGCATTTAACTGGGCTCCAGTTTTCTTTTTTTTTCTTTTTTTATCTGTAAAATAAGGCAATTGTACTAGATGGCTTCTATAGCCATTTCTAGCTCTATCAAGATCTGTGATCCTATGATCTCAGGTGGAGTTCCATTATACTATTATATAACACTGTAAAACAGGATTTGAGGCAGTCATGAATCTAGAATTCACAAGGAATATAAAAGAATATACCAATTTAGGCTCATAGAATTTAGAACTGGAAAAGATCTCAGAACATATAGTCCAACTTTCATTCACAAACTGGAGATAAAAGACTAGTAGCATACAGAGAAAATCTGTACTGGCATGCTCAAGGAATAGAACTCTGACAACTCCTACAAAGTTAGAAAGGTTTCTAGTATAAGCCTGTGACCAACTATATGTCTGCTGCCCAAGAACTAATTCTGTTTAATCTGAAGTAAACAGAAAATCTTTTGATTTTAATATCTTCATTAAAATATTCCTAAAATGGATTAGTTTGCCTTTTTTGTCTTTACAAGCACAATGTGTTCTAAACAATCTTTCTTTGACAAATCAAACTCTTATAGTATACCATAGTTATCAATTACTGAACAATAAATTAAATGCTGAAATGTAGAAGACAGGGTTAAATCCACATTAACATCAGACATATTTCTATGGATCTGGGATCTCATTGACATGAGTCTTCCTTTAATCAGAGACAGATCACTGTCCATCAGTTGCCATGGCTAAAGAAATAGCAATCTAGCAGCCAACCTACAGGTGATTACTCTCCTTGCTTAGATGAGAGAGGTTCATAAAAAACAGAGAGTTTATCACTGAAACCATATTCAAAAGACCTTTCCAGCACAGTAGAACCTACAAGTGCTTAGAGTTATGTGAAAATCCAGGGTCATTGTCATAGTCCATCACAATAATTCATTACAGTGATTCTGAGGTAGAATTTTAGAATACAGCCCTGGAAAAAAAAACTTAAACCTTAATATTATTATCTTTTTATTTACTATTATTTTTTCACAAAAGTAGAATAAATATATGAAAATAAGAGTTAACTTGGCACAAATTCTGTTCAATGAAGGCTTTCTATAAAACGCTAGTAGGGAGAGATGGACTAAAAAATTGACCTGTGGCTAAATTAAGCTCCTACACAGAGACTACCCCTTAAAAGAATAATTAGATATTTTAAGATAGCACCCTGATCTTACTTTGAGCACATTCTCTGAAAATTCCAAGACTCAGGATACACAATGGATGTGGATGTTTAGCCATCTCCCCTTCTTAACACTCAGTATCTAAAGACTTTGGCCAATAGCCTCAATAAATGTATAAAGATATTAAGCACTAAAGGTCAAAAAAAAAAGTGGAGGGAGAGGGAGTACATCAAACATGCCGCTAGAAAGCTCTTGTTGAGCAAGTGACCTCAAACATCACATGCTAGGCTTTCCTTTCTAATGATAACAAGGACACTGTGTTTACCTGGTAGCCTTCATTCCACAGAACTTGAAATGCTTTGCAGACATTCACTAATCTTCGCAAAATCTCAAAAGAAAATATTTTTACTCTCATTTAATAGAAATGTAGTCATTTTTGCTCACATTTTATGGAAGTGGAAGATAGCTTCCTAAAATCACAAAGGACCGGGGCAGCTAGGTGGCACAGTGAGTAGAGCACTGGCCTTGGAGTCAGGAGAACCTGAGTTCAAATCCGGCCTCAGACACTTGACACACTTACTAGCTGTGTGACCTTGGGCAAGTCACTTAACCCTAATTGCCCTGCCATTCCCCCCTGCAAAAAAAAAAAAATGTAAAATAAAAAAATAAAATCACAAAGGACAACAATGACCCAAAGTCTTCTGAATTCTAATTGTTATACCATGCTGTGTAACTAGTGGAGACTGAAAAAAAAATGGTAATATTTGAATTTATTTCAAAAATGGTTATAGGTTGTGTATGTTTAATTATAATTAGGAACAGATGGTATGGAGGGTATGGAAAACAAGGAAATCTCCAGTACCCTAATAATACCCCTTTTCATTTGCCTTTTTTTTTGAGTCTTCAAAATGGCTGTGTTACAAAGAACTGGATACAAATTCCACATGCTGTAGGGATATCTTGGCCATGAGATAGTTCCAATATAGGTCTTTGCCTGAAAATGATTTCTGAACTGACGACAGACATCAGCAGTCTTATAGTTAAGCCTAAAGTAAGTCCTACTCCAAAGCCTAACTATGGAGTGGAGGTGACCCTGGGTTCTCAAAGGCTCTGGCATAAGAGCAAGTCTGACAAGCCCTACCAAGCTAGAAAGGTTTCTAGAATATACTGACTAGACATCTCTTGCCTACGGACCTGTCTTAGCTAGCTACATCCAGAAAGACTCACCACCAACGTTAATTGTAGGATGATGGATTTTTCAGCCAAAGCCACCTTTCTCTAAAAACCACAAGCTTCAGAGGAGCTGTGATCTGATTTGGTGAAAACACTTAGATTTTGAAGTATTAATAAAACAGGTTTTACTGTCATTTTAGCTCAGTGATTTTCAAACTTTTAAATTCTGCAACACAGCTGTGATGGTGCTTAGAACCCTACAATACACTAAACAGCCATTTGGTGATAGACCAGTATCTAGAAGACAAATTGCAGATATTAAAAAACAAGAATGATGTTCACATAGCATCATGTTCCACAGAAGCCTTCAGAAATCAAAAGCTAAAAAAAAATCTAAAGAGTAACTGTTTTGGTCATTGATTACTCTCAATGACTATGGAAGAGAGTTAATATAAAGGCCCAAAAAAGCAAATAATTCACTTCATAAACAAGTAATCCTTGGATTCAGTCTCAGCTCCACAATATCCATATTGTTATTCATTCCCTTTAGCACACTATGCTATATATTTAAATAGCCTCTTTTAAGAATGCTGCTGTCTTTGGAACTCAAAAGTCCTAAAAACAAATGTTGAAAACTGTTTTTGCCTGCAACAGGCAAAGGGGAATAGAAATTTATCTGGCCATACAAGAAAGTAAGGGGGAAAGGGACAAGGGTGGGGAGGGTGATAGAAGGGAGGACAGACTGGGGAAAGGGGCAATCAGAATACATGCCATCTTGGGGTAGGGGGAGGGCAGAGATGGGGAGAAAATTTGTAACTCAAAATCTTGTGGAAATGAATGTTGAAAACTAAAAATAAACTAATTTAAAAAAAGAGTGCTGCTGTCTGTCCTTGATCCTCCAACGTCTTTCCCCCAGTGCTACATAAAAATATAAATACACTTGCTTAGATGTTTCAGGAAAATGCTCAAGTAGGTTGACAGCCAAACTCAACTTTCTTAACATTTCCTTAAATAGCCACCCAAAATAAAGGACTCTATTTCAAGGAATGAGATCAGGCAGGAAGAACTCAAATTTAATTCAGGGATCCTTTCACTCCATTTTCACATTACATCATTACATATAAGTTACAAAAGTATGCAGTATGGACCTAGCTATACAGCCACTGGACAGGTATTCTGAACATTTTAAATCAATAGATTGATTTAGGAATTCAGTTCTCAAGACACCATCCCACCATTTACAGAGTAATGGAGTAATTTGACCTGAAGGAACAGAAGAAGACATCCATGAATGAATAAGTCATCAAAGCTGACTTACTTCAGAGAAGAGCTGGGCATTGTGCCTAGTGGCCACTTGCACTTTGGAGAAGAGGAAGAAGAGGAAAAGAACAACATACAATACAAAAGAACAACATACAATAGTCCTAGAAACTCTCAGAGGTGGTCTGTCACCACAGATATTTGCCTGGACTATTTTGTAGCAGTTGTCTAACCATTTTATCCCCTAATTTCAAAAATCTCAAATGCAGAATTACAAAACAGGGCCTGTGAGATTAAAAATAGCATTAAGAATCTGGATAATGTTTTATTACAAAATGATTTGTAACAATGTACCCTTACAAAAATCTTTAAAACTTAAGTGAAAAACAAGTTGCATTCTCCAGATTTCATAAAATGGATGCCTTTGCAAAAAGGTCACTTTATTAATAAATGAAAAAAAAACAGAATTGGTATTCCTGTAATTGGCACTTCCAGGCCTCTGGATATGTTCAGCCACGTTTTTGGTGCTAAGTGCAATGGCATCAAAATTTGTTTCTGGGCAGGGTTTGGCTAAGAAAGAGAGAATCAGACTGCTGGCAGAGAGTGTAAGGCAGGTGCAGTCATAAAGAACTTGACTTTTGATTCCATTGTCTCTGCCAGGACAGGTGGTTTGGTATAAGCATGGAACTCTGCCAGGAAGCCTTCAATTCAAACTTCCTTTTAGAGAAAAAAACTCCAATAATAAAATTGGAAACATAATGCCAAATTCCATACACTAAAGATTAATGTTGCCGAAAAAAGAGGATGTTTTAAAGTCAGAATTCCCATAAGAACATTAGCTTAGTCGAAGTATACCTCAGATTAGGGAGAAAAAGAAGTTACTAGGCAAGAAAACTCAACTGCAAGTTGGATTGCTTTTTCTAGCCCAATTACCCTACATAAACAAGAGGAAAACCTTCTACCTGAACCCTTGAACTTACCTCTCTCTGCCATTAAAGTTCATAGGCTCAGACTTGAAAGGGATCTTAGAGATCCTCTAGTCCAGGGGTGGGGAACCTGAGGCCTTGAGGCCACATGTGGCCTTCGCATTCCTTGGGTGGGGCCTTTTGACTGAGTCCAAACTTTAGAGAACAAATCCTTTTATCAAGGGGATTTGTTCTGCGAAGTTTGGATTCAGTCAAAGGGGCACACCCGAGGACGTAGAGGGCCACATGTGGCCTTGAGGCTGCGGGTTCCCCACTCCTACTCTAGTCCAACTCCTCTTTCTGCAAGTAAAGAAACTGAGGCCAGGAGAAGTAATGCCTAGAATAACAACAAATTTATAACCCAGTATCTACAGAAAAATAATGTGGACAAATTAGCATTGCTGTGAGGAATGACAATCTTTGGCAGCTCCTCTTATTTGACATTTAAATCCTCAACTTTAGGGTTACCTTCCTTTGAAAAATTGCTAAATTTAGTACCTTTGTAATTTATGTAAATCCATGATAGAACTGCCTTTAAAATGTTGACCTTTAAAAAACCTGTATTGTAGCATGCCAGCAGTGTTAAAAAGAAGCAACAAAGACTATGTCTGGTGTTTGGGACAGCTATGAGGATACAGATGATTTCAATAAAACAAAATCCTTTAATGGCCTACCTAATAAATAATATAAACTCCTAACTGTGTCATTCAAAGCCCGCCACAAGCCCTCCTCTGACATCATATATACATATACACATGTGTATATATACGTATATATACACAAACGCGTATATGTATATTTCAATTAGCAAAAAGTCACCTTCCTTCCCTATCCTCCCAACTGAAAATGAAAGAAAAACAAAACTCCTATTACAAACACGTATAGTTTTAAGTAAAACAAATTTTAACATTGGCAATGTCCAAAAAAATACATACTTTATTCTTTACTATGAGTCCTTCACCTTTTTACCAGGAGGTGGGGAGCATGTTTTATTATTAGTACATGGAAGGCACTTAATACATACTTGTTGAACTGAATAAACTAGGGTCCATTTTCTGGAAGACCCTTTAAGAAGGGGTAATATGGGATCCTGGCAAATCAAAGAAAGGATGCCAAAAAGAGGAAAGGTGAGGATATAGCCTCAAGAATCAATATAAATTTTTGAAATAATTGTTTTGATTATCCAGGAATCTCATTCCCATAACCTTTATTTGGTGGATGAGAAGGAGGGTGGGGGAAGATACCTCTCCCATTTGTAGCCACAGAATTAAAGCTGAAAGTGAATTGTGAAAAAAGTATGGAGAAAAAAAAAATACTTCGTATAAAGTACATAAGTATATAAGTCCCATATAGAAAATCAAAGATCTAGAGCTGGATAGGATGTTACATTCCACACCCTTCATTTTTACAGATGATGAAACTGAAGGCTAGGGAGGTTAAGTGATTTGCCCAAGGTCACACAGGTAATAATCATGAAAGGTGGAATTTGAACCCTGGTCCTCTCACTCTAAAGACAGTGCTCTTTCCATTGCCTCCCTACATCATTTTATATTCTGTGTGTGTGTGTGTGTGTGTATTCATGTTCAAGACATCATTTTATATTCTGTGTGTGTGTATTCATGTTCAAGCTCTCCAGCAAGGAATAAAAGGTAGGGTAGCTTGTGTCTCTATACATATGTTCCACAAAGATCTACATAAATGATGAATACGGAGATTAAGGGGCAAGGAAATCAAGATATTCAGGGGGCACACACACACATGCATATATATACACATACATCTATGTACATATGTACACGTATACACATATGCACACACATATACCTGATGCAGCTAGAGATAGAACATTCTTATATTAATTAACCTTACTTAGATGATAAAATTTAGGCCTCTGAGATGTAGGTGGCTTTGCTTCTTTTATGCTTGACTCAGTCAAACAAACTGAAATCCAAAATAAGTTCCTCCTTCTTTTGCCTGCCAAGACCCGAGTCCAGGCCCTCCGGGTTCTGAGGTTTTCCTTTGTAAGAGGAAATGACATCACCAACACCTCAGAGACTTAGGGAATGCAGAGAATGTACCTAACTGCATTTGGCAAAATCATCAGTGGCCTCAGGAGAAACCCAGAGCACATCCTACTCCCAAGAGCTGAAATATGGATGTTAACATCCTTTTTTCATCTTTTTAAAACGTTACCTTATTATTCCGCAATGTGAAATAATAACTAAAGTAATGAGGAAGTCAACAACAAAAACAAATCAAATCCAAGTCCTGCCCAAAAGAGATTTTTCAAATCATTTGGCTCTTGGGAGAAGGCAGGAATATAGTACCCAACCAAAAAAAGAAAAAAGGTACTTGTCCCAATTAGGGCCTTAGTCAAATTATATTCTCTCTTGGCTCTGGAATGGGCATATTATTTTAGGAGCCTTATTATAATGTTGCAAGTTTGTATTGAGGACAGGTTCTAGTCACTCACATAATCCCTTAGACCTTTTTCAAATATCCTTTGATGTCTAATGACTGAGGACAGGGATCTTTGACTATAAAACAATTTCTTTGGTTGGGAGAAAGAAATTTGTAGGGTGTGAACATCAGGGGAAGGGAAAAGGTTTTCTGAAGTGCAAACTAGTTGGAAACCCCCTGGGGAAAAAAATCTGATTCAGTCTTTGAGAGAAGTAGGCCTGCCTGTACAAGCTGGTGCTGCTGAAGGGCCTATAAGAAAGAGCTTTTATGTATACTGTATGGCCCACAGCAACAACACTGTGAGCTGTTCTCTTTTCTTTGCTAGAGGAAGTTTTCCAAGTCTCTGATGCACAATGCAGAAAGTCATGGTTTAATAACAAGATACAACTGCTAATCAGATGGCCCCATTTCCACTCCTCCCTGATGATTCCAGATACCTACTTACCTCAGGACTAAAGTTTTATCCTGCCTGTTCCAATTAGCAGGCAAACCCCTGAAATCTTATTGCTATTGAGATTATTTTCTCTAATAAATGACATTCCTAAGGGCCTGTACTGACTCCATACTCCTTCATCAAAAGAACCTAGAGAACAGGACTCGTATTAATTCTTTATTCCCTATGTTATGGTGATCAAAATTCCCAGTTCCTGCTCTTCTCATCTTTGTGATGCAAAGTTAAGATCTACTGAGGAAAAAATCTTGCCCCTTTCTTATCTCTCCATTCCATTTCTGGATATCCCATTCTCCATTATCTGATATCTCTTCACTTCACACTTTCCATTTTTTTGCCCTAATGAAAATCTGGTTAAACCCAGACAATGATGAATTCCTGCTACCTTATTCAGTACTAGGTATTCCTTCTCTCATTTCCCCTTAAAACAATGGGCCAGAAGGAAGAGTTAGCATATCTCCTTGTTCCTCTTACTTCCAAATGTCGTTTTGCCACTATTACTTAGTAACTTCTCTTCCTTTGAGGTTTGTTCACTCCATCCATCTTTATCATCAGGCATAAACCTCTGTCTCAGAGACCTCTGAAACCTAACTCTAAAACATTCTTTCTCCCTTCTTAAAGAGTTCAGTACCTGACTCATAGTCTTTCAACTGTACCCCAACACCCACCCTCATACTTAGGGACTTTAATATATATGTTGATGTTCCTTCAAATATATCAGTCTTCAAGTTCACTGACTTCCTAAGCTTCTATCTTCACTCCTCTTCAGCCATACGAGGATGAACACACCCTTAATTTGTCTATCTCTCCTAACTGTTCTGAATCCATGATACAAAACTCTGAAAATTCTCTCTCTGACACCTCCTAAACCTTCAATGTCTAACTGCTTTGTTCCTCTTATATCTATTCTTCATCCTCATCATGACCCCCGATCCTTCCATCCCTTCCTCGTTCTGTCTATAACCTTGCTCTGGCCTTACTTACCTCTCTTTATTATCTTTATCTTTGGTTGACTGATTCAATTCACTATCAACTATCTTGGCCCCCTTGTCCTACTACTAGATACACTTTGACAAACCCCAATCTAGGTTACTTCCATCTGCCTTCTCCACTCCTCATGCAACTGAAGGTTGCTAGATAAAGTCACAACCACACCAACCACATCATCAATACAAATTTATGTTACCCAATTCTTGAATGAGTGTCTATCACCCTCTTAATAATAGTTATTCCAAGCCTCTTCCTTTCTCAACTACAACCTCCTCTTTCCTTCCCCTGCTACCCTTAGCAGAAAACTTCTCCTACTTTATTTTATCCAACCCATGCTCCCTCCTCTCTCAAAGGCAGTGTCATATACCACTGTCTCCTCATTTGCTCCAGTCTTTGATGTAGAGGTCAAAACCTCTATTGGAATATATTCATTTGGCAGCAGGGTAGAAGATAAGAGTAGAGAAGCATACCAAATGGAAAGAGTGTGTGTGTGTGTGTGTGTGTGAGAGAGAGAGAGAGAGAGAGAGAGAGAGAGAGAGATGATAAAGACTGAATAGGGTAAGAGGCTGTGTAAGAGAAGAGGTGCATGCAAGATATGTTGAGAAGGTAGAATCAGTAGGCCTTGGATGCTGATTCTATATATGGGTTGAGAGAGAGGGAAGAGAGGATGACTGGAAGGATGATGGTGCCCTCAATAGAGATGGGGAAGTTTGGAGGAAGCCCATCTTCTCAAGAACATCTTTCCCATCTCTTTAAGGGGCTTGTTCTGCCTTGATCATGCCCTCCCTTTACTGACATTCAACATTTCCATATTGCCTACAATCATGCTCATGAATCTTCCACACTTAAACCCTCACTTAACTCTGCCACCCTTTAAACTATCCTCCTATGTCTCTCCTTCCCTCTACAGCAAAACTCCTAGAAAGGATCATCTACACCTGCTGCCTCCATTTCCCCTTCCATCTCATTTCTCAGTCCCTTGCAACTGACACTACTATTCAAGTGAAATTGCTCTAAGGCTACCAGTAACCTGTTAAATCCTATATCCTTTTCTAAGTCATTATTCCATTTTTCATTTCTGCAGACTTTAACACTGCCAGCCCATCCTCTCCCTCCTCTGTTTCATGACCCTACTACCTGTCTAGAAATTCTAAGTCTCTTTTCCTTGATTTCTACCCTTCTCTCAACTGCTAAAGGTGAACATTCTTCAAAGCTCTGTCTTGGACCCTCTTCTACTCTCTTAATTTATACTTTTCCCCTTAGTGATCATAATAAGAATAGCTAGCATTTATATAGCACTTTAAAGTTTGCAAAGACTCTTACAAATACTATCTCGTTTTTCCCCTCACAACAATCCTATTATTAACAATGCTATTATTATCCCCATTCTGTAGATGAGGAAACTGAGGCAAATAGAGTTTAAGTGAGCTGCCCAGGTAAATGCCTAAGGCTGAATTCGAACTCAGGTCCAGCACCCTGTCCACTGTGCCATCTAGCTGCCTGATCAACAATTCCCATGGGTTCAATTGGTCAACTCTTTATTAAGCTCCTATATGCCCGGCAATAAGGACACAAAGAAAAAAGTAAAACAGACTTTGCTTTCAAGCAGCATTTTATTGAGGGAAAAAATATTACATATAGATGAATATATGAAATAAATACAAGGTAATGGATAAATACAAGGAAGGAAAGAAACTAACAATTGGGTGAATAAGGAAAGGTTTCATGTAGAAAATGGCTCCTGACCTGATTCTGAAACAAACTCAGGATTCTTAGAAGCAGAGTAAAGAGGGAGTGCATTCCAGGCATGGAGGGACAGCCTGTGCAAAGTCATAGAGCAGGTACATGGCATGCCATGTGTGAAGAACAGCACAAGCCAGACTATCGGGGAGTAACTGTATAGAGAAGCTCAGAAAGTAAGTCGGAACCAGACTGTGAAGGGTTTTAAAAGCCAAACACAGGTGTTTGTATTTGATCTTAGAGGAAATAGAAAACCACCGTTCACTGAAGAAGGCAGTGAATTTACTTATGCTTTAGAAATATCAATTTGACAGCTGTGTATAGCATGGATCAAAGAGGGGAGAGTTTGAGGCAAAGAAATTAAGTGGAATATTGCAATAGTCCAAGCAAGAAGTGATAAGGGTGGTGGCCATGTCAGTATAGAGGAGATGAATATGAAAGATATAGTGGAGGTAGGAATGCCGAAATTAGCAAGGGACTGGAAATGTGAGTGGGGAAGAGTGAAGGGTCAAGGGTGACTCCTAAGTCATGAATCTGGGTGACAAAATATAGTGTTGCCCTTAATAGAAATAAGGAAGTTCAGAAAAGATATGAGTTTGGGGGGAGGGAGGCAAAATAATAGAACATGTTGAATTTCAGATGACTATGGGACATCTAGCCTGATATATCTAATAGGCAGTTAGAAATGCAAGACTGGAGTTCAGGAATAAGGCTAGTTATCTAGATATATTAGGGAGTCATCTGTATGGAGATCATAAATAAATCCTTGAGAGTTGAGGTCACCAAGAGAATACATAGAGAAAAGAGGGCTCAAGAGAGAGCCTTGGGGTATATGCATAGTGAGGGGGCTAGGTATAGCAAAGGAACTGAGGAGAGGTCCTACAGGAAAACCTAGAGATAACAGTGCCCTCCCAAAAAAGAGCAGAAAGTATCCAAGAGGAGAGAGCGTTTAACTAATGCTACAGAGTAATCAAGAAGAATGAGAATTGAGAAAAAGCTATAAGACTTGGCAATTAAAAGGTCACTGGTAATTTTGGAGAGAACTGTTTCAGTTGGGAAGTGAGATCAGAAGCCAAACCACAAAGGATTCAGTTAGAATCTCTAGGCAGATGGTTCTTAAATATAAATATCCAACCCTAATGTTTTTGCTGAACTCCAGTTCCATATTACCAATAGTGTGCTGGACATCCCTACCTAGATATATTCTGTATATATCTTAAACTCATCAAGTCCAAAAAAGAATGCATTATGTTATCCTCAAAACCCATCCCTCCTCCAAACTTTCCCATCTCTGTTGAGGGCACCATCATCCTTGTCTCTCCCACTCCCTCAACTCTTATACAGAATCAGCATCTAAGGCCTATAGATTCTACCTCCAAAACACTGTTTTATATCCGCCTCCTCTCTTACTCACATAGTATCTACCCTATTTGAGGTCCTCATGATTTCTAGTCTAGATTAGCACAATAACCTTTCATTGCTCTTCTTCCTCTCCACTCTATCTTCTACACTGCTGCCAAATGAATATTCCAAAAACATAGATTTAACCATGTCATTCCATTACTTAAAAATTTTCTATAGCTCTCATATTGATGAGGGCATAAAATACAAAATCTTCAGTCTGGCATTTAAAGCCTGTCACAATATAGCCCCTACCTACCTTTCCATAGTCATATTATTCACTTTCATACACACTTTTCATTCTAAACATCACCCCTAAATATGGCCCCATACATGATATTCCAACTCCTGGCTCCATGCCTTTGGGCAAGTGGTCCTTCATGTCTAGAGTACACTTTCTTTACCATCACCTTGCGTAAGAATCTTTATTTTCCTTCAAAGCATAGCTTATGCTGCCACCCCAAACATGAGGTCTTCACCAGCTGTCAGTATTCTATATCTATTGAAATTACTTTGTATTTACTTGCAATACAAAAAAAAATTATATTGTCTTTACTTACTTGTGTACATATTGTATTTATGTACCCTCCACTGAATGTAAATTCCTTGAAGGTAGGGATTTTAAAAAATTTTTACTTATTATTTTATTCTCTGTATCCTCAATTGCATATGGCACAATAATAATAAATGTTTGCAGTACTTTATTAACTGAATACCAACAGAAGAATAATTATTTATAACTTAATTCATTAATACAAATAATTTACTTTGTTTCAATTAGAGGTCATAGTTCTTCAACAACTCCATAAAAGGTACACATTTTTATTTCTCTTTCTATGGAATGCAGCTGGCTGGGAGTTTAAATTGGACTGGTGAGGTCTCTATTCAGAGGAGATTTCTGATATGCTGAATTCTTCTCTAGATAGCTACACCTTCTGCTTTAGCTCTATTGCCACCAAACTGAAATATTTTCCATGGCACAGAAATGTAAATTATAATTTATAAAGAAAAGCTAAGACAGTACAGCTATCTCCTTCTTCCTTTGGTTCTCTGGAGCTGTGGTCTCCAAAGTGGGAGGTCAGAGCCCCCTGGTAGAATGCAAGTTGATCCCCAAGAGGGTTATGGCCTGATCCGAAGGGGCAAGCAAGTAAGATGGATCCCACCCTACCTTTCTGATAATAGCCAATCATAGGGCTTCTCTGCAACGCAACCAAACTTCTTTTCCCCCCAACACCTCTTCTCTCATTCTTCCCCCAGCCTCCACTTGATAAATTTTCATTTTCTCCCTTCTTAACTAGCTTTGGCCCATCAGAGCAGTTATTATCCAACCATTACTCAGCACCTACCAACAACCTCATTTAAATCCAATTCACATGCAAGTCAAAGACATCACTCTGTAACGTCACTGGTCCTGTTCAAAAATGAAGGACAAACAACAACCACCGATGACTTCTCTGGGAAAAATGACTGTAGAAAAATGCTTTCTTCCTATCCCTCCGCCAGAATACTCACAAATTACCTGGTAGATTCAGTGGGCTCTGTACTTCAAGGTAGTGACCAGTGATGAATAGGAAAGCCTTGCCTTTTTGTTTTGAGGTGCACAGGATGAATAGGTATGGATGAATTGTGATTTGCACTGCAGCTTTCATTACATCATCTTTTCCACCAACCTACTTCCTCTCCAAAGTTTCTGTTTCGGTGGAGGGCATCATTATCCTTCCAGCTATCCAATTTAATTTGGCCTTTTCACTCTCATTTATCCCACATATCTAATCAGTTGTCAAATTTTATTATTTCTATCTCTGGCATCTGTCGCCTTCTCTACTTTACACAGCCTCCATCCGTAATGCAGTCTGTGATCAACTTTTGCCTTGACTATTGCACGAGCTTCTTGATTGGCTTCTCTGCCTCAAGTCTTTCCTCTCTCCAATCTATTCTCTACATCAGGGCTGTCCAAGCTGCCAGCAGTGCCTGTTTTTTATGCGGCCCACCTACAAGCATAGAAATTTACATAAGCTCTCACCAAAATCGCAAATCAAAATATGTCTACTGTTTTAATAAAAACCTAAGATTGGACAGCCCTGCTCTACATAGCTGCCAAAGCGATTTTCCTAATGTGCAGGTCTGAACATGTCATTCCCCTATTCAATAAACTTCAGTGACTCCCTATTGACTAATTAATTAATCAAAGATTAATTCCTCTTTATCTCATACCTTTGCAATTTCTATTTTATGTGCAAATGTTATAACGTACCTAATTATTAGTAGTACTATGTGTAAATGTTATAAGGTACATAATTATTAGTCATACACCAACATGGTATAGTGGACAGAGATACATCTTGGAAGTTAATTGGGATCAAGTACTACATCTGACAAAGGAGAGAAGAGACATAGGACAATATCTGATAAAAACGATACGATGAAATAAGGGTTTTTTTAAAGACAGCAAAGACGTGGGCATATTTCTGAAAGCAGTGAAGGAGCAGGATTAAAAATTATAGATGGGGGATTATGGAGGGGGCAATCTGCTGGAGAAAATAGGATAAGATGAGATCAAGGGTGCATGTAAATTGGCTTGCCGTGACAGGAAGAAAGGGTGAGGGAAAAGATATTGGAGGAAAACATCTAAGTGATGCAAGATGGGGATAGAGGAAAGATAGAGGAAAGAAGAGGGAGCTCTCAGCCAATGGCTTCAATTTTTTCAGTGAAGTCCGAGACAAGGTCTTCAGTTGAGAGATTATGGAAAAAAGGAGAGGCTAAAAGAATGAAGAGGGTTGGAACAGCCATTGTGGTGAGTGAGAAAATAAATCAATTAAGTGTAAAAAGGTTGCCTTGTAACAGCTGAGATAATATAACAAATTTATAGTAGACCCAGTCAGCAATTTCATGACTTTCAATACCTCCATTCAGCTGCATATGAATAGGAGCAAAGGAGTTGGACAGTAGGAGTAATGGAGTTTGGCAAGGCATGATCAGTGATAGTACACAGGATTCAAGTATAGAGAATAGTGTAGATGGCTAAAATAGAGAAGAAAGCAGAGTGCAGCCAGTATGGAAGTGATGGCCTGGAAAAGAACTGACAGATGAAGGGACTGGGGTTATGAATGAACAGTGTTAAGAATGAAGAACACTGTTAAGGGTCTAAAGGCAGTGGGAAAGACGGAATGATAAAAGATTATGATTAGATAAAGAAATTTCAGAGTTCATGAATATGGAAGCAGAAGTAATAGCAAGTTCAACAGTATGACTCTCTAACAAAGTATATGACCATGTAATTAAGGGGGAGTGTAGGAGTAGATCATAGGAATTGAATAGACTGAAGAACTTGGAAGTTAGGGTATTTGAAGATGAAGACACACACACACACACACACCCCCACTGATACAAGCTTAAAAAGTGACGAGGAAAGACTACATAATCTGGGCACCAAATTCTCTGAGTAAGAAAGAAAAATATTCTGGTAGTTTATACATAATGGCTGCCAGGATCTGAATTTGGTGACAAATTTGAATAATATGAATCGCAAAGGAGGAAGGGCTGTGAAGTCATGGTGGTAACGGACAATAGAGAGCAAGAAACATCTCAACTCCCCCACCATGATTAGTGATTCCAGTCACTCTGGTTTAAACTCACTGTCATCCTCTACTCTGCACTTTTACTCAAGACACATATGTATATTCTTTTAAATTTTTAGTTTAAATTAAATTTTTAAATTTGCATATATCTTAGCAATGCAACAATTTAAAAATATAAATGCTGTCCACTTTAAATCCTGTGCACTTAACACTTTTCAATAAGTTCTCACCATTTACTCCCAATAACAGTAATATCAAAATCATTAATTAAGGCAGCACACTGAAATATTTTTTCTAGTAGCAAGAATGATAGTGTATTTTCACCACTATCTTTGGCAGTGCGATTCAGTGCCTGAGTGTTAAGTCAATTTTAACACCAGTGTACATAAGTACGTTATACTGAAATAAATGTGGTACATTACAGAATATCTCTTGGTTTAAAAAAATTTAGTCCAAGTCTCTCATTACCCTTCCCCATGAACAAAATTTTATGAAACAAAGCCCTCAATATATAGCTGCATGGTCAAGCAAAACAAATTTGCATGTCGGCCATGCATTTTAAATCCATCATGTCTCTGTCAGAGGCAAGTAGAATGTTGCACCTTCATTGTTTTGGCCTAACATTTTATCACTGAGTTGACTGGAGCTCTGAAGTCTTTCAAAGCTGTTTTTCCAAGGACTCGAATGCTCTATTTCCACAAAATCTCTTTCACCTATCCTTCGCTCTCTACTCATACAATCACTACTCTAGTTCAGGACCTCATTACCTCCTGCCTCAACTATTGCAAGAGCCTCATGATTGGTCTCCATGCCTCAAATCTCTCCCAACTCCAATCACACTCCTACACAGCTGCCACAATGACTTTCCTAATGTGCAGGTATGACCATGTTAGCCCCCTAATACAATAAACTTCAGTAACTCCTTCTTGGCTCTAAGATCAAATATAAATTCCTTTGTTTGGCATGTAAAGTCCTTTAGAACCTGGCCCTACACTATCTCTCCAGTCTTATTTATGTCGCTCACCTTCTGGCACTCTACAACACAATCAAACTGTCTTTCTTAATATTCCTCACACTTTTACTAGAAGCACAAATTAAAATATCCAAACATGAATAGAAAATTAAGGTGTGAGGCCACTGATTAAGAGCCACCACATAAAGAAAGAAGAATAGATTTCTATTGAAAATTTTCTGCTGAGTTGAAATCAGACACTTGTGTTTGGTGTTTCTACATCATTTATGGTGAATACACAGAGAAATGTGACTTTGCTGAAAAGCTGTTACATTCACTGATTTATGACCTTTTATTTCTTGTCATGTATCTTTCAATTAAAAGTCTCTTTTTAAAAATAAAATTTACCTATTTGATTAGCTGCATTAATCAGGGCATGAACAGGGAATTTTCCAGAATAATGAAAAATAATTAATCAAACTGTTCTTAAAAGCATAGAAGTTTTTGTACTGATAATAAATAAATGTGTTGATTATTTTGTCTTTATCTCATCCTTTTAAAATATTTCGGGTATATTTTATAATGAACACAAAATATTAGTACAGTAACACATTATATATTTAATATATTATATAATTATAAAACATACCCCAAATTTTAGAACAGTGGTCACTAGACTTTTTTCATCATGTATTTCTATCAGGAAACTTTTTGAGTGCATAGCTCTAATATATGTATGTTTATAAATGACATACACTACAGTACTATCAAAGTCATTATAAAATATAGACAATGGGGCAGCTAGGTGGTGCAGAGAGTAGAGCACTGGCCCTGGAGTCCGGAGGACCTGAGTTCAAATGTGACCTCAGACACTTGACACACTTACTAGCTGTGTGATCTCAGGAAAGTCACTTAATCCCAATTGCCCTGCCTTCCCCCCTCGAAATAGAGAAATATTAAATAAACTATTTTCAAAATATTTTGTTTTATTTTAATGGTACAAAAATCCTTTTGGCTTTCATTAAAAATATTAAAAACTTTTGGTAATAGCAATTTGACTGAATATGCTTCATGTTTGCCAAATGTTGTTCAAATGCTCTGTGATACAGTGATTTAAATGTCTAGTTCTAAGTTCGGTTTATCTCACTATTTGATTTTACCATCTGTCATAGACTGAAAAGATACCTCTCATGAAGATCCAAATGGAAGAAGTATATTGTTTGTTGTGCTTACTAAAACAATATACTTGTTTTTCAACAGTACCTACCAGTTTTGCAAAGGTTTTTTGTTGAAATTCAAGTAGTAAATTTCCTGCTTCTCTGTCAATCAGCTGTTCTTGCAAACTAATCAGAAAGCGTAGCATTTTTTATATTTTAAGGAGTTTAACATTCACAGAAACCCTTCCATTTCGAAAACTTTTAAAAAGTTTAGAAAATTTTGTTTCTAAGTTTTTAAATGTGCAGATGAGTATTTTTGTAGGCAACCCATTGCTTTTGGCAACAAAAGGTTGAGAGTTTTTTTCTCATTTTAAAAAATTTATTTTTATATACATTTATAATCTACCTCTCCTACTGCCCCCTCCCCATAGACCAAAAAAAGAACAAAGAAACCCTCTTCATCATAAACATGCACAGTGGCCATGCCTGAAAATTTATGTCATTCTCTGCATTTTAGGTTCATCACCTCTGTGTTTCATCTTCTGAACTTGTGGTTTGTCACTGCATGGGTTCTAAAGTCTTTCAAAGCTGTTCTCTATGATGTTGTCACTGTATAAACTGTCCTCCTAGTTTTGCTTCAGATGACATAGCATCCTTGACCAACCTCTCAATCACTACTTGCTCTTTCACTCATTTCCCACCAACTCGCTGGTTGAGATACTCCTTGCTCCCCACTGCCACTTCTAGGCTCTTCCTTGACCACCACCACTCAGTAACTTCTTGTTTAAGATTCACTCAATCCATATCTACCACTCTATCAAAATTCTGTGATTGTTGTCTCTCCATGCCCAAGACACTACCTTTCTTTCCTCAATGAATTCAGTGCCTGGCTTACAGTCTTCCTCCCTAACTACTCCTCCACCCCATCCTCAGATATACACAAAGATGGTCATACTCTCTATCTTGGCATCATCCACAAATGTACCACTTCCATGTTCACAAATTCTCAAACTCCCTTATCCAATCACAATTGCCATTCTACCTCTCCCTCTGCCTTGAAACCTCAAACCTGTTCTTCATCCTCACTGTGACCAATAACCCCTTTATCTCCCAGTTCTTTCCCAGGACATCATCCCATGCACTAGCTACGCTTCTCTTCCCTTCCCCATCCTTATTCCTTGGTGAATCAATTAAACTTTACCCTGTCCTCCCTTGCCCTCTTATTCTATCAAAGATCTCACCCTATACCTACACCAAGCCTCAGCCTTAGATTACTCCCACTATCTACTGCCTTCACTCCGACCCACATGTTGCTGGAGAAAATCACAGAATTATGCTGCGTGGATCCACTGCAAATTTATATTACATAAACTCAACTGTCTCCCTGATTAACTCACTGTCCCACTCACCACAGCAGCTTTTCCTAAATTAAAAATCCCTCCTTAAACCTTCCATTGCCCCTCCTCCTTCCACCCTCTCAACTGAGAACCCTGCCTCATATTTTATTTTAAAAAACGAAGGCCATTCACCAAAAGCTCTTCTCCCCTTTTCCTCTCACATCATGTGGATATCACCCTGTACATCCCATTTTCTCCTGTAGGTTGTCCCCTCTATCCTCCCCTCATGCCTATGTCTCCTCCAGTTTCAAAAAACCTTCACTTGAGTCATTCATTCCCACTAGCTATTGTCCTATAACTCTGCCCCCTTTTGTGGCTAAATTCCTTGAAAAGGCCATCTACAAATCTGTCTAATCCTAACCCTAATTCTGTGCTCCTGCCTCTAACCCTAACTCTAATCCTCCAATTCATTTCCTCTATACTAATTTTTTACAATCTTGTTTCTGACATTGTCATTCGAACAAATCTTCTCCCTCCAAAACTACCAGTGATATCTTAATTGCCAAATATCATGGCCTCTTCTGTATTCTCATGTTTCCTGATCCCTCTGCAGCCTCTGGCACTGTCCATCATCTTCTTTTCCTTGATACTTTCTTCTCTTCAGGTTTCCACTATCCTTGTTCTCTTTCTACCTGTTTTACATCTTACTCTGCTCCCCCCCACCACACATATCTACTTCTATCAAGTAGCACTAGCCTCCTTGCTGTTCCTCAAACAAGAAACTATTTCCAGATTTCAGATGTTTTCAATGGCTGTCCTTCATGCCTGGAATTCTCTCCTCCTTCATTCCCTATCCTCTGACCTCTCTGGCTTTCTTCAAGTGTTAGCTAAAATCTTACCATCCATAAGAAACCTTTCTGGATTTCCTTTAATGCCAGTGCCTTCCTTCTACTGATTATATCCAATCTATCACATATATTTTTTGTTTGTAAATAGATATTTTCATGTTGTCACCCCCAATATGCCATGCGCTCCTTGATAACAAGCTTTCTTTGTAATCCCAATGCTTTGCTCAGTGCCTGGCACAAAGCACTTACTTAATAAATGCTTATTGACAAACTGACTTCACTCTTCACAAAGGTCTTCTGAGTTTCCTCTATTTTTACATTTTACATTTACACTTCTCATGTCACGATAATATTTCATAACATTTACATACTATAATTTGTTTATTCACTCCCCAATAGGAGAAAAGTCCCTTAATTTTCAAATTTTGTTATGATGAAAAGAGCTACTATAAATGTTTGTACATATGGATTCTTTTCTTCTTTCTTTGCTCCTTTGGGAGGCTGGGGGGCTATAGGTCTAGTAGTGCTATCATGACCCAACTATACTATTACCAGTAGGCCTATACTCCCAAAGAGATCAAAGGGAAAAGCTCTATTTGTAGTAGCCAAAAATGGAAACTAAGGGGGTGTCTAACTCTAGGGGAATGGCTAAACAAATCAGGGTATATGAATGCAATGGAATGCAAACATATTAATGGGAATGTAACAGAATATTGTGCCATAATAAATGACAAAATGGACAATTTCAGAAGAAACTAGGATGACCTCTATTATGCAAAGTGAAGTGAGACTAGGAGAACAATTGTGTACAATGACAACAGTATAGAGGAAAAACAACTTTGAAAGATTTAAGAACTGATCAATGTAAACATAAATCACAATCCCTGAGGATTAAAGATTAATTATGCCCCTCACCTGCTGCCAACAAAGTGATGGGCTAGAAATCCAAAATGAGACATGCATTTTTAGATATGACCAATGTGGGAATTTGTTTTGCTAGATTATGTGTGTTTGTTGTGAGAGTAATTATTGAGGAGCGGGAAATAGTAGGAAGGAGAGATAAATGTCTGTAAAAATAAACAAAATGCTTTTAAAATACATAATAAATAATACACATTAATTTCAAAATTTTTTTAATTTTTAAATTAAAAAATAGTAACATTCATATTTTCTTCCCAAACTGTGGAAATCTGCACATGCCCCACCTTTTGGAGATTACTGCTCTACAGCGAGTTACTACAAAGGGTTCATGAATCAAATATGCATACCAGGCATTGGTATTTTGTCACACTGTATCCTCAAACAAGAGATACTAATAATACAACTGTTTTGCTATGGGATCCTCCAAATATCTTAATATTAAAAAGAGGTCCTTATACTTGAAAAGGTTGTAAACCACTGCTCTGGAAACAAATGCTTATTTGAACAAACAAAAATATCATAACCACATTCTATGTGATTTGATATTTTCTCTCTTTCATGAGGAACATAAGAAAGAATCTCTATAGTCATCTGAATGCCTCCTGAGAGAACAAAAGCTTAGCACTTTTTACGTGGACCTCTCCTTGCATTTATCAACATTTGTCATTTGTAGCATCCCAAAAGTGGGTTTTTTTAAGCTTTAATAACTTAAAACAACATCAAGACTTTGGGGACATCCTGTATTATTAGTTTGTGCAAGTGTCTTATTTGTCTAAATAAATTAAAAGCTACTACAGAACAAGACCCATGCATTATATTTCCTGGTTATCTCCCATAGCATCTTTCATAGTCTTTTAGCCTTCAGGGGCTTGAAATATCACCTCCACATGAGTGGAAGTCTAGAGCATTCAACATTAATAATACAGTAATAACACCTAACATTTCTATAGCACTTTACTCTGTGCCAGGCACTGTGCTAAGCACTTCACAAGTATTATCTCATTGGATCCTCACAACCACCCTGGGAAGCAGGTGCTCTTGTTATCTCCATTTTACAAATGAGGAAACTGAAGCAGACAAAGGATGACTTTGCTTAGGATCACAGAGTTGGGAAGTGTCTGAGGCTGGATTTGAACTTAGGTCTTCCTGACTCTAGGCCTGATACTCTATCCACTGTACCACCTAGCTGCCATTTACCCAAATGTCTCTATAAGGTTCTTGGTTAGTAAACTTTGTATAAATCATCAGCCATTAAGATATGAAAGGAAGCTGGAAGCCCAAAGAGAAGAGCATTGTCACCTGGAAATTAGGGAAGCCAGAAGCTTTGTAGCAAAAATGAGGCAAAAAACATAGCATACTTGTATGACATATCTTATATGCTTACCCCACAGGTAATTCCTTCTCTCTCATCTTCAAACCTTCCTTCTCTTTTCCCTATATACTCAATTTCCCCCATCCTTCCTCTACTGAAATAACTACCACTTGTACAAAAAACCCAATTCCTTCTTTTGACAATGTGTTGTTTCCTCTAATCTATCATATACTGTCTCTTCACTACTAAACTTCTATAAAGAGCAGTCTATATTGCCTAATTCCCTGTAACAACCCCACCCCCCCACACACACACTCCATAATCCTTTGCATTATAGCACTGATTCCCACAATGCTACCTAAAACTGTTCTTTCCACAGTCACTAAGGACATCTTAACTGCCAAATCCAGTTATTTTTTCTCAGTCCTCATCTCTGTCCTGGCCTTTTTCTGGTACATTTAACACAACTGCCTATCCTTTACATTTTTTATATTCTTTTCTCTCTCACCTTGCATAAAACTGCTCTCTCCTGTTCTCCTGACTATTCCTTAGACTCTCTGGTTGATTTATTTTCTTCCAGCCCCTTAAGTATAAATGTTCCTCAAGGCTCTGTCCTAGGCCCCCTTCCTTTCTCTCTCCCTTTGCAATATCATCCACTCCCATTGTTTCAATAATCACTTCTGTGCAGATGACTCATAAATGTACATATTCAGATGTAGTCTCTCATAAGCTTCAATCTCTAATTTCCACCTGCTTGTCCCAAGAGCACCTCAAACTTTATGTCCAAAACTTCTCTTCTAAACCTACATCTCCCCTTAACTTACCTATTTTCACCATTTGTCCTTGCCTCAAAACATTTTTCTTTCCTCTCCCTACTTTCTTACCACCAGATTCAAATCAGTTGCCAAGACCTACTTACTAATTTGAGCTGTACATCTCCCCCGTCTCTCCTCCACTCACACTGCTACCAGCATAGTTCAGGTCAAGCCATCTTTGACATAGCAGCCAAATGATTAAGAACGGGTCTGACCACATTGCTCCCCCTACTCAACAAATTCCAGAACCTCCAGGATAAAATATAAACTCTGGCATTTAAAGCCCTTTGTAACTTGGTCCCAACCTATCTTTCCTCATTATATATTCCTCCCCTTCCTGCACTCTGTGGTCCAGCCAAACTGTTCCTCACACACAGCACTCTCTCTTCTGTCTCTCTTGCACTAATCATGTTCAATTTCCCCATTTACCTTTCTTTCACTCGGACGCCACAATAATGGTCCTAATGCATAGGTCTAATTACATCACTTTCCTGCTCAAAAATTTTGAGTGGCTCTCCACTGACTAAAGGATAAAATACCAACTCCTCAGTCTGCTATTTATGGACCTCTGTAATCCAATTCCAACCTATTTTTCCAGGCTTTTTATAACATATTTCTCTTCATACACTCTTACAGTCAGAAGAAACTAGACTCCTAGCTGCTCCTCAATCCTGTTCTTCTCCCTCTTACCTCTATTCATTCCCTATTCCCAGAATATACTCCTTTCCATATCTCTGCTTGTTGAAATCTTTTTCTTCAATACCCAGCTGAGACACTACTTTTTTACATGCGGCTTTCTCTTTTTCCCAGTCAGATGTGATCCCTCCTTAGGTCTCTCATAACATTTCATATACTATTTTATATAAGTATTACATGTTACCTGTCGTTACTTATTTTACTCTTTACTCTTCAAAATTATTCACCTTATTCAAAGCCTTAAAGAATTAGAGCCTTGTTTCAAAGCCCTGGAGTATTTTCACTGGATTATTTCAAGGATAAGTTTTCTTTTCCTTTTCCTTTTTTCTTTCTTTGTTTCACAGGAAACTCCCAGCTTACATCGTGGTATTGGGGAAAAGGGTAATATTATCCTAGGAGCTCCATGTCTTTGTCTCTGTGTGTCTATAGCCTAGTACTGGGAGATCAGCCCTTTTGTGGGGGCAGCTAGGTGGTACAGTGGACAGAGCACAGGGCCTGGAGTCAGGAAGACCTGAGTTCAAATCTAGCCTCAGACACTTACTAGCTGTGTAACCTTGGGCAAGTCACTTAACCCTCTTTGCCTCAGTTTCCTCATCTATAAAATGAACTAGAGAAAGAAATGGCAGATCACGTTGCACTGTTGCCAAGAAAACCCCAAGTGGAGTCACAGAGAATTGGATATGACTGAAACAACTCAACAACGATCTTCACAATTAGACTAAGATCCATGTAAGCAGAGACTGTGTCCTCTTTCATCTCTGCATCCAGTAGAGTATTTTTTACTTTTAATAAGCTCCTAATTAATGTTAATTAATTTGAACTGAGTATCTCAGCTCTATAATCTTTACCTAGTTTTAAGTTAACACTTAAGAAGGTTATCAATCACACCCTAAACATTCAATCCTAATCTTCTGTTATGACTGCGCAGAAAGCACTGAACTCATCTCTTACACTAATCTTCCTTTCTCCATTACTCCCTTTCCCCCATAAGAGTTCAGACCCTTCTTACCTTACACCTGGTCTTTTTGGTAGTTGTTTGGTAATTCATTTGCCTGTCTCTTGCCTCTATCTTCTTCAATCTGTCCTTCACAAGCTGCCAAATAATTTTCCCAAAGCACAGAGCTGACCATGTCGTTTGTCAGCTCAAAAACCTTCAGTGATTTCATATTGCCTCTCAGATAAAACATAACCTCTTTTAGCCTAGCGTTTAACATTCTCCACAACCCAGCTGTAAACCTACCTTTCCAGACAAACTCAACCTACTCCGGTTCACATATTCAACATTCCAGCCAAACTGAACTACTTACTACTGCCTGATCTTGTTTAGCTCTCTGCTGACTCTGTTCACAGAGGTGGATCCCTATGTCTGGAATGTACTCCTTCTGTATCTTTACTTTTGTTGAAGTTTCTTCCTTCAAAGTTAAGCTCAAATGCCACCTCCTCCATAAAGCCATCCTGGGTCCTCTGGAAAGTGAATTCTCCCTCCCCTAAAATTTTTGTAGGATTCTTCCTGAATATTTACCCTTAACACATTTTATCATATTTATCAATGTACACTTAATTCCACCCCCACACTAAACTGCAGATTCCTTAAGGCAGGGATAGTATCTTTTTCCACTTCTGTATCCTAAGATTTCAGAATCAGAAGGTACCTCATATGTCAGATAGTCCAAGCTATATCTGAGAAAGAATTTCCTCCACAATATACCTGAGTAAGTGGTCACTCAGTTTTTGTTTAAAGAAGAGAAGTGCCAAGGAAATCACTATCTTTCTAAGGTGGCCCTTTCTACTTTTGGATAGCTCTTGTCAAGAAATTTTTCTTGACATCAAGCCTGAATTTGCCTCTTTGCAACTTTCTACCCAATACTCCTAGTTCTAGCTCCCCTGGGGCTAAGCAGATCAAGCTTAATCTCTTTTCCACATGAAACCTCTCTTCCAATGCTGCTGTTCAGTTATTCAGTTGTGTTCTACTTTTCATGAACCCATGGACCATGCTGGGGTTTTATTGGCAAAGATACTGGAATGGTTTGCCATTTCCTTCTCCAGTGGATTAAGGCAAACAGAGGTTAAGTGACTTGCCCAGGTCCACATAGCTATTAAGTGTCTGAGTCTGGATATGAACTAAGGTCTTCCTGACTCTAGGCCCATCACTCTATCCACTGAACCATCTAGATGCCTCCCCCTCTTCAAATACTTGGAAAATAACTATCTATCCTACTTCCAGACCTCCACCACCAAGTCTTCTCTTCATAGAAAATGAACTTGAGACTCTTCTCCATCCTGGTTACCCTCCTCTGAACTCACTACAACTTATCATTATTATTCTGAATACAATACTCCAGATGTGGTCTGACTAGGGCTGAGTACCGAGCGGCTGTTCCTCATTCATCGCTCCTTGAAGCTATGCCTCTTTTAATTCAGCCTGAGGCTGCATTAGTTTTTTTGGTGCCACATCACACTGCTGAGTCATACTGGGTCTGCAGTACACTAAAATCCCCAAGTCTTCTTCTAACTAACTAACTAACCAGGCCTCCCCCATCCTGTACAAGTAAAGATCTTTTTGAGTCCATAAGAGTTAACATTTATTCCTACTGAATTTCAACTAATTAGATTCAGCTTGATATTCTAGTCTATCATAATCTTTTTTGAATCCTGACTCTGTCATCCAGTCTGTTAACGAACCCTCCCATTTTTATGTCATCAGGGAATGTGTTAAGCATAACTTCAGCAAATTTGCAAGATTTAAAATAAAATCACATAGATCATCCACATTTCTGTGTGCTACCAACAAAATCATGAAGAGATGGAGAATTTCCATTTAAGATAACTGCAGAATATATTAAAATACTTGGGAGTTTACCTACTAACACACACACACACACACACACACACACACACACACAGAGGAACTAAATACAACTAAAAACACTCTAAATGGAAATACAGACCTGTTGTTCATCTTTCATCCTCAAAGAAGATCAATGACATCATGAGGGTGATGTCTTGACTTGTGTGTGAACTGTTCTGTGAAGTCTGGGTTCAGACAAAGGGCTGCATTTGAGGACCCAGAGGGCTACATGTAGCCTTAAGGCCTCAGGTTTTCCACCCCTAGGCCAGGCAAAAAAGTTCATAAGCAAACATGGAATAGAGAGAATCACAGATGATAAAATAGACAATTTTGATGATATAAAACTTAAAAGTTTTTGCACAAACAAAACCAAACAAAACTACAATTAAGAGGAAAACAGTTAAATGGGGAAAAACTCTCTACAGAAAATTTCTCTGGAAAGTCTCATTTCTAAGATTCAAATTTAAGAGACTAAGAGCCATTCCTCAATTGATAAACGATCAAAGGATATGAATAGGCAATTCTTAAGGGAAGAATCTAAGATATCAATAGCCATATTAAAAAAAAATCCAAACCAGTAATAATTAAATAAATGTAAATTAAAGCAACTACAAAGTTTTACCTCTCATCCATCAGTTTGGCAAAGATAACAAAAAAAAGACACATTGCTACACTATTCTAAGAGCTATTAATTGGTCCAGTCATTCCATAAAGCAATTTGGAACTAGGCTCAAAAGGATATTAAACTGTGACCCTTTGACTCAGCAACAGCACTACTACATCTATGTCCCAAAGAGACCAAAGAAAGAGGAAAAGGACCTACATATACAAAAATGTTTATATCATATGATTTTGTGGTGGCAGAGAAACTGAAACCAAAGAGGGTATCATCAATTGGGGAATGGTTGAACAAATTATGGTTTATTAATATAATGGAATACTACTATGTTATAAGAAATTATGAAGTGGGGGTTAGAGAAACCTGGGGAGATTTACAGAAAGAAATGGGCGTGTTCATATGTATTTTGTTACAAGGATTTTTTTTTCTTTTTTCTTTTCCAAGGAGGCAAAGGGAAGTGAGATAGAGAAAAAATATATTGTCAATTGAAAGAAATTTTACCTAATTAAAAAGAAAGAATTCCATTACCTTTGCCTTTATCCAAGTCACCGATAAAAAGATTGAAAGCACATAGCCAAGAACATAGCACAGACCCCTGGTGCAAATTTCCAGCATCAATGAATTATTAATGACTTTTTTATCCAACAAATCATTCAGTTTTGAATCTATATAACAATTATCTATCATCTACACCCCAAATCTATCACTTCAACACTAATAAGAGGAGAGACTATGAATTGCCTTGAGAGAATCTAGATATATACTAGGTCTATTCTATTCCCCTAATAAATCAGTTTAGTAACCCTGTCCAAAAAGGAAATGAGGTACTTTGTCATCACTTGGGTCTTGCAGGAGCTATCTTGGTTCTTTGTGATCAACTGCTTCCTTTTCTAGAGGTTCACCAACCACAGTACATTCTATAATTTTTGTAGGAATTGAAATCAAGTTCACTAGCTTCTAATCTTTTCTTTGAAAATAAGACCCTTCTCCAATCCTACATTACTTCTTCAGTTCCCCATAATCTTTCAGAGATCACTGACAGTGGCTCAGTAATCACATCTACCAGTTCTTTCAAAATACCCAAGTATACAGTTTGTTTGGGCTAGGACACATAAGTGCTTTCTCTCACAATCTTCTTACTTACATTAGATGTCAATTCCTTATCTGTCATTTTCATTCTGTCTTTTCCAGTCTAGAGATCATTCTCCTTGACAGAGAAAACAGAAAGAAAAGAAGGTTGACTTTCTCTGCCTTGTCCATTCCTTTGTCAGATAGCATGTTCCCATCCACCTGCGGCAACAGTTCTGATTCCTTTGTGTTGTCCTCTTCTTTTTGCCAATGTAACTTTAAAAATCACTTAGCTTTGCTTGCCACCTCACTTTTTGCATTCATTCTCTATTATCTGTTCTTGCTTCTATTTTCTGAATAACCTTTTAAAAATCTAAACTGGCTAGTGAGTGCCTTGGGCATCTATATTGGCTTCTGTACACTTCCCTTTTTCATTCCCATTAAAGTTGGTTTTGTAGAGGGCTCCAGAATTTCATTCTTCAGAGTTTCCCATCCCTCCTGGACTGACTTCCCCTAGAACCGAGGTTTTTAACCTTTTTGTGTGTTGTCATGGGCCCCTTTGTCAGCAGGTTGAAGTCTATAAACCCCTTCTCAGAATGTTTTTAAATCCATAAAAAACATTGGATTACAAAAGAAACCAATTATATTAAAATACTATTATCACAATATTACAAAATAGAATGACTTCATGTATCCTAGGTTCAGAATCTCTGCCTTAGACAGTCTTAGTCCACTGGATCCTTCTTAGCTTTCCTCTGAACCCTTAAATCTAGAGTGCATGTCAGTCTATTCAGAATGTTCCTCTCCTCTAGTGAAAATTCTGGCAGCGTTCGCTTTTCCCAAAAGTTTCCATAATCTCTACCTCAGGACCAATTCCTCTTTCTTGATGAGAATCAAATCTATAAGAAGACTTCCCTTTGTTCTTCTACCTTGTGAAGGGTGAAATTATCATTTAGACATGTCAAGACTATCTTAACCTCTTTGCTTTTGGAAGAGAGAAAGTCCAGGAAGATGAAAAGTTACATGATTTATTAGATAAGAGTACAGGAATCGGAGTCAGGAAGACCTGGGTTCAAATTCCAGCTCAGATACTAGCTGTATAACTTGGGAAGTCATTTAACTTCTTTCAGTCTCATTTTTCTCATCTGTAAAATGAGTATAATTATATCTGTTATTTACCTCACAAAGTAGTTATTAGGATCAAATGAGATGATATATGTAATAAATCTGAGTTTTTAATTATCAGCATGCCCAGATAACAATGTCTGTGACGTTTCCCAAACTCATCTACTTACTCTTTTTCTCCCAGTGATTTATGAGAGCATACTCCCAAAAAAACATTTCTTCTGTTTCTGCCTCTATTGATCTCCATCCAAATGCTCTCCTTCATGATTCCCTACTCTGTTTCCTGAATTTCCTTATATCTTTTTATATTATACAGTGCTTTTCTCCACTATAATTCACCCCACCTTTACTTACCTTATTTCTTTTGAATAAGGTATACCCTTCCAGAAACATACTTTATTCATAGGTCTCATCCCATCAAGCTTGAATGATACCTAAAAAGTTAAATTTGCTCTCTTGCATTAGGATCCATAGGTTCAATCTTGTTTATTATCTAACTGTTGTGAATTTGTATATTAACATTTAAGACCAGAAGTTTTATTATGATCTTATATCTTGAAATTTGTTTCCTGTGAATTTCTGGGTATCTCAACTGCAATTCACATTTCTACACTGTACTTTCATGAGTTTTCTCCCTTCTCATTCTTTTTAGTTTAAGATTCTAGGCACTTATTTCAGGCAAAAATACCCCAGCATTTATCACAACTCCTTGGATACAGTTAGCATTTAAATTTGGAGGGAGTTTAAATAAGCTGCATGAAGTTCAATAAGCTATACACACACACACACACACACACACACACATAGTGGATGGACAGTGTAGTATATTACATATACGGTTTAGAAACAGGTCTAATTCTTCCCAGGGTTACAGTTACTTACAGTTACAACAATCCCTCCGAACCCTCTGAGCTTTATGATCCTTACATAATTGTAATTATCCAAATAACAGTACTTGGCTAGGATTTTTAAAAAAACACTTTGCTACATCAAGCTTCTTTGGGAAAGAATTTTGACAAAGCACACGCGGCAAGATAGTCTTTCTACATAGCTAGCCAAAAAAAACAGCAAAACCCCAGATAAATAGCAATAAACATTTATTAACTACCTCCTATGTTCCAGAAACCATACTAGGTGCTAGGGATTCAGAGACAAGAGCCCAGATCCTTAGAGCCCTCAAGGAGCTCATTCTACTGTGATGGAGAGGAGTGCTAACAACTACTGGAATTACGAAATATCTCTTGTAGGACATGGTACTTGAATTGAATGTTTAAGGAAGCTATGAGTTCTAAGAGGCAGAGATAAAGAGAATATTCCAGGCTCACAGGTGAACCAGTTCCTGAAAAAAAAAAAAAAGGCCCAGAGTCAGGAGATGGAATGCTGTGTATAAGGAACATCAAGTAGTTCCATTTGGCTGCAATGTACAATACATGGGAAAAGTAATGGGAAATCATGGGATTATGCCAAACTGTGAAGGGCTTTAAAATATCTACACAAAAATTCCCAAAAATCTGGCAGCAAGCCAAAGAAACTAATTCAGGCAGACAAATAACTTCACAGTTAGTATTTGAGATTCAGTGGGATAGAAGCCATGATTGGAATATGGCTCTGGATGAGTATACCTTATTCAAAAGAAACAGAATAAATAAATTTGTGGGGGGTGAAGAACAAGATATTCATATACATATTATATATACATAGATGTACATACACACATTATGTATATAAAACCATATTATACATATAGTGGATAGCATTTTCCTTCACAGGTCTTTTGTAGTTGATTTGAATATTTCTAATTTTCAAAATGACTTAATCATTCAAAGTTGTTCTTAAAATAATACTGCTATTGCTATGTACAACATTGTCTTGTTTCTGCCATTTCACTCTTCATTATTTCATGCAAGTCTTTCTATGGTTTTGCTAAAACTCAACCAGCTCATCATCTCTTCTAACGCAGTAGCATTCGATCACAACCATAGACCACAACTTGTTTAGCCATTCCCCAAATGATGGTCATCCCCTCAATTTCCAGTTCTTTGCCACCACAAAGCAAGCTGCTGTAAATATTTTAGAACATATAAGTTATTTTCCTTTTCCCTGATCACCTTGGGAAATAGATCTAACAGTGGGATTGTTGGGTCAACAGGTATACACAGTTTTAGAACTCTTTGGGCCTAATTCCATATTGCTCTCCAAAATTGCTGACTCAGTTCACAGCTCCACCAATAGCGTATTAGTGTCCCACTTTTTTTACAACCCCTCCAACATGTCATTTCCCTCTTCTATCAGTTTAGCCAGTCTTATAAGTGCGAGATAGCTCAAGATTGTTTTAATTTGCATTTCTATAATCAATAATGATTTAGAGCATTTTCTTCTATGACTATATATAATTTTGATTTCTTCATTGCAAAACAGCCTGTTGATATCCTTTGACCATTTATCAATTAGGGAATGACTCATATTCATCTAAATTTGACAAATTTCTCTATATATTTGAGATATGAGACCTTTATCTGAGAAACTGTCTATAAAATTTCTTTCACAATTTTCTGCTTTCCTTCTAATCTTGATAACACTGGTTTTATTTGGACAAAACCTTTTTAACTTAATGTAATTGACATTATCCATTTTATACCTCACAATGTATCCTCTATCTTTTGTTGATTCATAGATTCTTCTCCTATCCATAAGTCTGATAGGTAATATGTTCCATGTTCTTCTAATTTTCTTATGATATCTCTTTATATTCTAGGTTATATGGCCATCCTGACTTTGTCTTTGTAAATGTTGTAAATGTTGTAAGATACTGGTCTATGCCCAACTTCTGCCAGATTGCTCTGTTCTCTCGACAATCTTTACCAAATAATGAATTCTTATCCCAAAAGCTTAAATCTTTACATTTGTCGAACACAAGGTTAGTATAATCATTTACTACTATGTATTATGTCTACTATTCCACTAATCCACCTTTCTATTTCTTAGCCAGTACCAGATAGTTTTGATAATTACTGCTTTATAATATAGTTTAAGCTCTGCTAATGCTAAATCTCTTCTACATTTTTTCATTACTTCCTTTGAGAATCTTGTTCTTCCAAATGAATTTTATTATTATTTTTCTAACTCAAAATAATTTTTAGTAACTTAATTGGGATGACATTGAATAAATAGATTAGTTTGGGTAAAACTGTTATTTTTATTATATTGGTTCTGCCTAACCGTGAAGAATTAATATTTCTCCATTTATTTAAGCTTGACTTTATTTGTGTAAGATGTGCTTTATAATTATGTTCATGTAGCTCCTGAGGTTTTTTTGGTAGGTATACTCCCAGGTATTTTATACTATCTACAATTTTTTTAAATGGATTATCTCTTCTTGCAAAGTTCTGTTGGTGATATGTAGAAATGCTGATGATTTATGTGGGTTTATTTTATATCTTGCCACTTGGCTAAAATTATTGTTTTCACTAACTTTTTAGTTGAATCTTTAGGATTTTCCAAGTATATCATCATATTGTCTGCAAAAAGAGAAAGTTTTATTACCTCATTGCCCTTTCTAATTCCTTCAAATTTCTTTTTCTTCTCTTATTGTTATTTTTAGCATTTCTAATATAATACTGAATAATACTGGTGACAATGGGCATCCTTGTTCCACTCCTGATTTTACTGGGAAGACTTCTAGCTTATCTCCATTACAAATAATGCTTGCTGCTAGTTTTAAAAGGCAGATGCTTCTTATCATTTTAAGGAAAAAATTCATTTATACCTATGTGCTTTTAAGTGTTCAATAAGAATGAGTGTTGTATTTTATCAAAAGCTTTTTCTGCCTCTATTGATACAGTATTACATAATATTTATATTTTTGATACTTTTGTTATTGATATAATCAATTATGTTAATAGTTTTCCTTCGGTTAAACCATCTCTACATTCCTGGTATAAATCCCACTTGGTCATAATGTATAATCTTTGTAATATTGTTGCTTTCTCCTAGCTTTTTTTTAATAAAATTTTCAAGATAAGGTGGTTGAATATAAAACAAGTGCAAGGTAGAATAGTTAGAGTGGTTAAGGACAGCATATCAAAAGCTATTTTTTCTTTAACAATCATAGTATAACTGTGCAACTAGTTTTCTTAGACTCCCAAATGACTTGCTGGTCAAGGCTACAGACCTCTCTGTTAAGAGCAGCTGTAGTTTAGTGTTAGGACAGTAGTAGTTTATGGCCTTAGAAAAGTTTCCATTTATTTGATAGCTATGCACACCCCTGAATCTTTTTCTATAATTCAATATTCATTTATCCTTTCTTATTTCTACCTGATTCGTAACCAGAGAAGAAATGAGACCTTTTAAATTAAATGACAGTAGACCGGTATTGTGGTGTAGTGAAAGGAGCACTGAACTAAGAATCAGAATAACCTGGGTTTTGCCACAAACTAGAAATATGACCTTGCGTAAGTTATTTAAAACCTTTGGGCTTCAGTTTCCTCATACTTCAGAGGGACGAAGGAGTTATCAGACATAATAATAATGTTTCACTTCCAGCTCTAAAATGACACAATTCTAATTGTACTGTAAATAGGAAGAATGCCTTTCTGGATTTCATGACTTTTTACATGACACATTAGGAAGGAATAATAGGCCCCAGAATTTTCGAGGATTATAGGTTCCAAAATACTTAATTTTAGATAAGAATTCCTGTTAAAACCTAATATTTTTAATATTTCTCATTAGTCACATTTGAAAAGACTATTAATGTCAGCATCTAATTACATGGCCCTTTCGATTCATCGTTACATCCACTTTTATTAATTTTCCCCTGATTAATTTTGGTCAGTTTTTAACCTAATAGATAAAACTATAACAATTAGTTTTGGAATAATATAAGTTTTATTGAAATTGATCAAGAAGTATTGACAACTGTATTAATTTTTAATTCTGTAGATTTTGTGACTGAGCTTTTATACTTTAAGTATCTGAAATTGTCAACTTTCAATTTATCTAGATTAATGGAAGACTGAAAAAAATTTAATTAATTCACATTTGACTTACGAATACAGTAAGATACACATAGTAAAACTTAATGCATATGGATTCAGAACATTCAGTACAATAAGAAGCTAATAAGTCCAAATACTCTGTGGCTTGGCTTTACTGTTAGGGAAGAGGTTGTGGATAGTTCATAACCATATGAATAATACTGATCATGCAATATTATTATTTTGGCTGAAGATTATACATAACCATTCAATGGAATAATGTCACATACTCACTCACTGAGGGGAAACAAGCAAGAATTTTCTAAGTTTAAAGAATATATCTTTAATATATCCATGCCCTCTGGTTGATGCCTATGGCTGGTTCAATGAGTGTTCTTAATTAAGGTCCTATCTAGATGATCTGGGGAAAATTTGGGGGGCTTGCTTCATTTTAAAAAAACAATAAAAATGTAATATTGAATACCAAGATAACTAATTAAGCTTGCTTAGTAATTATTTACATATAGATTAATTCATTTCAAAGCATAAATAAAAGCATCATGATTTTTCAGTCATTCTAAGACTACCATCAGGATTTTTTCTTCTTAAATTTTCATTTATGTTTCTTCTGTAAGAGCATAAGGTATATTCACTCTGCTCTGGTTCTGCTCCCTCTCCCCTTTGTATTTATAAAAGTATTTCCTGATGTTTTTTATCCCTAATACTCATCAGTCTAAATTGCTTTGTGGTATTCCATTAATGAACAAATTTATTTAGCCATTGTTTCCCTGTTGGACATTTAGGTTATATCCAGGATTTTGTAATTATAAGTAATTCTGCTACAAAAAATCTTTTAACAGAGTACTTGTTTTATTTTGTGTCTGAAACATTTTCAGGGTGTATTAGAATTGTTGGCTTGAGAAAGGATATGATTATTTTTGTACCTTTAACTTTGTATTACCAAACTGCTCTCCAAAATTTCCTACGAGTCTTCAATTCTACCAGCAATGAATTTGTATAGCTGTTTCTCTACTACCCTGCCAATATTGACTTTTATTGTTTTAACTATTTTGACCAATTTGACAGTATGAGATCAGTAAGCTGTTTTTCCATTTGAGTTAAACTGCTCTCTCTAAAGTTGACAATGATCTCTTGATCACCAAATTTGATGGTCTTTTTTTTTTTTAGTACTTCTCCTTCTTGATCTATCTTCTCTATTTGATGCTGCTGACCATTCTCGCCTTCTGGATACCCTTTCCTCTCTGGGCTTTTTGTCTAACTCTTCTTTCTTATTTTCTTTTGTTGGTTTCACATTCAGATCATACCTAAGTGTAAGTACTTTCCAAGATTCTGTCCTGTGCCCCTTATTCCTCTCTGTGTTGTTCTCTCTTCTCTTTCCTTCTCATCTGCTTTACTCTAACTCCTATGAATTTAATTATAATTTTTATGCACATAATCCCTAGGTACATCTATTCCAGCTCCTCTTGCTTTTGAGCTCTAGTCCTACATCAGCAGCTTCCTATGGATTATTTCAAACTGGATGTCCCATAGGTATCTCAAACTCAGTATGTTCAAAACAGACTCTTTATCTTTCTCCCCCAAATCTGCCCCTCTTCTAGACTTTCCCATTTCTGTTGAAGGCATCACCATTCCTCTAGCCTTTCAGGTTCATTACTTCTACCTTTGCTCAACTCTATACTTTCCCTCTAATCAGTTACAAAATGTCATTTCTCCCTCCACAGTATCTCTCAGATCTAATTCCTTCTTTCAATTCATGTAACTACAACCATAGTTCAAGGCCATCATGACCTCTTGCCTAGTTGATTTTGATGGTCTTTTAGTAGCCTCTTGATAGCCTTTTAATCCAGCCTCAAGTTTCCCCCCACCCCCGTCTTCAGTCACCGACAAAGTGATTTTTCTAACCATGACTCCTCTACTCAGTCAAGTACAGTAGCTTAGTATTAACTACATAATCAGATGTAAACTGATATGTTTACCTTTTACAATCCTTCAAAAACTTTACCCCAACCTATCCTTCCAGTCTCATTATACCTAATTCCCTCTCCTATACTCTGTAATCCAACCAAACTGGCTTTTCTCTGTTACTCTTACACTATACTCCATCTGCCATCTATATGCTATCTCCCATAGGTGGAACTCCCTCCATCCTGATCTCTGCCCATTAAGATGCAGCTCTAGCATGACCACCTACAAGAAGCCTTTCTGGATCCTTCCAGCTATTGGTTCCCTCTCTCAAACTGCCTTGTATTTATTCTCATTACGGTTATTTTCTACAGACAGTTCTTGCCCTGGGACCTACTGTTGGCCAATCAATGAGAGCCAGAGTGATTTGGGTTTAAGGCATGGTACTAAGAAAAAAAATGTAACCCATAAACTTCAAGATATCTTACAAGGTTTCAGTGATCAAAATTTACATTCTTTTGGGGAGAACACCCGCAGGTAAGGGTATGATACCCTATGCGGAAGGAGGGGACGGGAGGAGAGGGAGAAAGAAAAAGAAAGAAAGAGAGAGAAGGAATTGTATATGTTTTGGCCAGAAACCCTGAGGGTCTTCTCCTCCTAGGTAGATTTTCTTTTCTTTTTTCATTAGGTAAAAGAGGTCATTCTCAGCCTCATTTCTTACCTGGTCTTAATCACTGAATAGGCATTGGCTCAGTCAAACTGAGACTTTTTAAAAGACCCTAGCTTAAAAAGACCAAGGTGATCCAGGGACATCACTAGTCATCCTGATCTATATATCTTGCCACTGGACCCAGATGGCTCCAGAGGAGAAAGTAAAGCTGGTGACTTCCCACAGTCCTCCTTCAATTGAATCCAATTCACCTGCATGTGATGGCATCACCTCCATGCCATCACAGTCCCCTTCAAGAATGAAGGACAAACAACAACAAGGAAGTTGTGCTTGTGAAGTTTTACCAGTTCTTTATATATTTAAAATCTATTAAGTTCTCCAAATATTTGTTGTAGCTTTAAAAAATATTCCTTTTTTGGTATCTTTTTTAATGGCAAGGGCTTCTTTCCTTTTTGGAAATTTTTCTTTCTCTTTCCTTCTAATTCTTATTTGCCAAATGTGAGACAGAAAAGATAAATAATAAATGAAATGACTTTCTGTATGAGGTGTTCTGACAGGAACTAGAATTGATAAATTCTTGCTAAAAAAAAAAGTAGATCTTGACTTCAACTGCAAAATGAAACTATTAGACTAAATAACCTCAAAGGTCCCTCTTAGCTCTAAAAATATGTGATGGCATTACTGTAATAATTTATTAAGAAGCACCAGATGACTCAGTAAATATGCAGATTGGAGCAGATGGTATCATCTTCCCTTTAGATAAGGGAAAACAGATTATGAGAGAGCAAGTAATTTACTCCAGGATATAATTCCATAAATGTGGGAAAAACTGTAAGCTTCTCTTTGTACTGAGGAAAAGGGAGAATCTATGCTCTGGGCAAGGCCTGATTTAGGCTGGTTTAATAGTTCAGGCTTGGGATTGACGAGAAATTAAAAATTCACAGATCATCTAACATTTAACAAAAAATTTATTTAACAAGACCACAGTAAGGATATTCAACAAGGATACAACATTGATTCAGCTGGGTTTAATTCCTCTCTCTCCATATGTGCCATGGTGCTATGCCTGTATAGTCAGCAGCATATTTTAAGCCTGAGGAGCTCCTGATTTCTCATATGTTGGACTTTTATACTTAAGCCACTAAGAAACTATGTCAAGTGGTTAAGTCTTAGTGTCGTAGACCAATTAGGTCTTTCTTTTTAAGAGGGGGAAGGCAAGGCAATTGGGGTCAAGTGACTTGCCCAAGGTCACACAGCTATTAACTGTCATGTGTCTGAGTCCGAATTTGAACTCAGGTCCTCTTGACTCCGGGGCCAGAGCTCTATTCACTGTGCCACCTAGCTGCCCCATCCATTAAGTCTTAAAGATGGTTTCATTGCTTTTTGGGGGGATAAGACTCACCTAGCACACATAGCAGGGATCTTGCTCCTACCACATCACACCTCTTGGTAGCAAGATCCTAAAGGTTTAATAGGAAGGGCTTCTTAAACTTTTTCTACTCAAGAAAAAGAAAAAAATGAAAACAAACAAGCCAGCTAATGGTATTTTTTGAAGGAACCAAAAAAAATACTCGTATATCATCTAACATTTAACAGAAAGAAATTTATTTTAGGAGGATGGAGCCAAGATGGCGGCTAGAAAGCAGGGACTCACTTAAGCTCTCCCCCAAGTCCCTCCAAACACCTGTAAAATAATGGCTCCGAACAAATTCTAGAGCTGCAGAACCCATGAAATAGCAGAGGGAAGCAGGTCTCCAGCCCAGGACAGCCTGGATGGTCGCTGGGAAGGGTTTATCACACCATGCTGGGAGCCAGGACCAACCAGATTGGGAGTCAGGTGGAGCAGGCTGTAGGGTCATGAATCACTAAGCTATGGTAGCTGCCAGACTTCTCAACCCACAGACGCCAAAGACAACAGAGCAGGTTAGTGGGAAAACTTCTGGATCAGGGTGAGAGAGGTGTACAGTCCAGCCCCAGCCCCAGGGGCAGCAGCAGCAGTGGTGGCAGCAGCAGCAGCAGGAAGCTCCTGTGGCTGCTTCCAGAGTCCCTGGCCCACACAGTGGGAGGAATTGAGAAGCGAATCTGAGCGGAAGTACAGGGAGTGCTTTGCTGGCACAGAGGCAGGGTTCTCTTTCTTTGCCCTGCTTGGATCTGGGTTGAGGTCCTGGTTGGCAGTTCTTGGGGGAGGAGGAATGCTGTTGTGGCAGAGCTTGCAGTGAAGGTGGAGTAGAAGTAGTTCTGAAAACAGTGGTGCAGCCCCTAAAGCTTGTGACAAGGCACTTCTCTACTCTACAAGCAATCATACCCCCCACAAAAAGCTCAAGGATCAAGTAGTTGGCTGGGAACATGAACAGGTAGTGCCAAAGGACTCAGACGCAGAATCAGACTATAGAATCTTTTTTTGATGACAAGGAAGATCAAAACATACAGCCAGAAGAAGTCAACAAAGTCAAAGAGCCTATATCAAAAGCCTCCAAGAAAAATATGAATTGGTCTCAGGCCACTGAAGAGCTCAAAAAGGATTTGGAAACAGAAGTAGAGGAAAAATTGGGAAGAGAAATGAGAGTGATGCAAGAAAATCATGAAAAACAATTCAATGACTTGCTAAAGGAGACCCAAAAAAATTCTGAAGAAAATAACACTTTAAAGAATAGACTAACCCAAATGTCAAAAGAGCTCCAAAAAGCCAATGAGGAGAAGAATGCCTTGAAAGGCAGAATTAGCCAAATGGAAAAGGAGGTCCAAAAGACCACTGAAAAAAATACTACCTTAAAAATTAGATTGGAGCAAGTGGAAGCTAATGACTTTATAAGAAATCAAGAAATTATAAAACAGAACCAAAGAAATGAGAAAATGGAAGACAATGTGAAATACATTACTGGAAAAACCACTGACCTGAAAAATAGATCCAGAAGAGAGAATTCAAAAATTATTGGACTACCTGAAAACCATGATAAAAAAAAGAGTCTAGACATCATCTTTCAAGAAATTATCAAGGAAAACTGCCCTGATATTCTAGAACCAGAGGGTAAAATAGAAATTGAAAGAATCTACCGATTGCCTCTTGAAAAAGATCCCAAAAAGAAAACTCCTAGGAATACTGTAGCCAAATGCCAGAGTTCCCAAGGAGAAACTACAGCAAGCAGCCAGAAAGAAACAATTTGAGTATTGTGGAAACACAATCAGGATAACACAATATCTAACAGCTTCTACATTAAGGGATCGAAGGGTTTGGAATAGCATATTCTGGAGGTCAATGGAGCTAGGATTAAAACCAAGAATTGCCTACCCAACAAAACTGAGTATCATGCTCCAAGGCAAAATACAGACTTTCAATAAAATAGAGGACTTTCAAGCTTTCTCAATGAAAACACCAGAGCTAAATAGAAAATTTGACTTTCAAATACAAGAAGAAAGAGGAGCATGAAAAGGTAAAAAAGAAAGAGAAATCATAAGGGACTTACTAAAGTTGAACTGTTTTGTTTATATTCTTACATGGAAAGATGATGTTTGTAATTCATGAGACCCTTCTCAGTATTAGGGTAGTTGAAGGGAATATACATATATATAGACAGAGAGCACAGGGTAAGCAGAATACAAAGGGATGATATCTAAAAAGATAAAATTAAGGGGTGAGAAAGAAATATATTGAGAGAGGGAGAAAGGGAGAGATAGAATGGGGTAAATTATCTCACATAAAAGTGGCAAGACAAAGCAGTTGTGCTACAAGGGAAGAGGTGACAGGTGAGGGAGAATGAGTGAATCTTGCTCTCATTGGATTTGACTTGAGGAGGGAATAACATACACACTCAATTGGATATCTTACCCTACAGGAAAGTAGGGGGGGAAGGGATAAGAGAGGAGGGATGATAGAAGGGAGGGCAGATCAGGGGAAGAGGTAATCAAAAGCAAACACTTCTGAAAATGGACAGGGTCAAGGGAGAAAACTGAATAAAGGAGGACAGGATAGGATGGAGGGAAATGTAGTTAGTCTGTCACAACATGATTATTGTGGAAGTGTTTTGCATAATGACACATGTGTGGCCTATGTTAAATTGCTTGCCTTCTTGGGGAGGGTGGGTGGAAAGGGAAGACAGGAGAGAATTTGGAACTCAAAGTTCTAAAAGCAAATGCTCAAAAAGAAAAGTTGTTTTTACATGCAACTGGGAAATAAGATAAACAAGCAATAGGGTATAGAAATCTATCTTGCCCTACAAGAAAGTGAGGGGAAAAGGGATGGGGGGGAGTGGGGTGACAGAAAGGAGGGGTGAATGGGGAACAGGGCAATCAGAATATATGTCATTTTGGAGTGGGGGGAGCGTAGAAATGGGGAGAAAATTTGTAACTCAAAATCTTGTGGAAATCAATGTTGAAAACTAAAAATATCGAATAATAAAATATAAAAAAGAAAAGCACTACAAAAAAAGAAATTTACTTTAACAAGAGAACATTAAGGATATTCAGCAAGGACACAAGATTGGTTTAATTCGATCCATCTCCCCTGCCTCTGCATTTGCCATGGTGGCATGCCGGTATGGTCAACAGTAGTTGAGATGTACCTGGCTTCTCATGTATTGGGCTTTTATACTTATACAAAAAGAAATCTATGTCAGTGGTCTGAGCCTTAGTCTTCTGGGGTATTTACATCGCAATGCTGGTTTCGGTGTCTTTTAAGTAAAAAGTAATATAGCCCACATAGCAACAACCTCAGTAGATCTTGTTTCTATCATAACCTTTTTGTCAAGTAAGCTGAGGATCTGAATTTCTTGCCTGAATTGAAATCCCAACAACTTTTATATGCTGTCTCTTCCCTGTATCAGCGCCTGTTGGTTTAACTATCACCTTTATGCAGATGACTTCCAGTCTGCTTATCCAGTCCTCATCTCTCTCCTAAGTTCCAATCTATCATCACTATCTACTTCCTACTTCCTGGATTGTCCTATAGACATCTCAAACTTAACATGTCCAAAATGTAAATCATCTTTTGCACTAAATATGTGCTTCTTCCTAACGTCTCTGTTTCTGTTGAGGGTACCACCATATTTCCAGTCACTCAGGTTCACAACCTAGGAATGAGCCTTAACTCTTCAACCACATATAAGTGCTCCTTGTCCCTATTCAATCCGTTGCCAAGTTCTATTAATTCAGTATCAATAATAACCATCATATCTGTCCCCTGATGATCACTCATACCCTAATTACCTTAGTTCAAGCTCTCATCACCTCTCATGCGGACTATTTTAATAGCCTCCTAATTGGTGACCCATCATTTATCCTGCTTTTTACAACCTATCCTTTATATAGCTGCCAAATTAATATTCTTAAAAGTTTTCATCTATCTCTCTTACTCACTCAAGTGAGCTCCCGATTGTTTCTAGGATAAAATATAAACTCCTTTGTTTAGTATTCCATAGAATCATATAATTCTACAATTTAAAGGGACCTCAGGAACCTCAAGTGTGGCCCTTTGACTGAATCCTTTAATAAAAGGATTTGTTCTGTGAAGTTTGGATTCAGTCAAAGGGCTACATTTGAGCTCCTGGAGGGCCACATGTGGCCTTGAGGTCACAGGTTCCCCACCCCTAGACTAACCCATGCTGGAGAAAAAAAAGTCCTTGCTGTAACATACTCAACAAATGTAACATACTTATCCAATCTCTGCTTAAAGACCTCTAATGATAAAAACTACCACCTCCTGAGGTTTTGGACAACTTTAATTGTTAGGAAGGTTTTCTTGCTATCAAGTCTAAATTTTCCCCTTTCTTCTTTCTACTCATTGCTCCTGGTTCTGTCTAGAGAAATCAAGCAGGACAAGTCTAATCTGTTTTCTAGTGAGAGCCCTTCAAATACTGAAGATGGGTATCATGTTGCCCCCCAAGGCTTATCTTCTTCAAACTAATTATCTCCAGTTTTTTCACTTCATTTTTATGTAAAATGAACTTAAGGCCTTTTACTAACCTGGTTTCCTTCTGTCAATTTCTCCAGCTCATCAATATTGTTTTTAAATTGTGGTGCCCAGAGCTGAATATCATACTGCAGATGTGATCTGACTAGGGTAGAGTATAGAGGAACTATAATCTCCTTGTCCCTGGAAACCATGCTTCTCTTAATGCAGTCTGATTCATATTAAATTTGCTGTTCTCTAAACTCCCCAAATCCTTTTTGCTCTGCTCTCTAGTTACACCTTATTGTATATTTGCCTGTTTTTTTTTTCAAAAATAAAAATCATGTCTCTTTAGTAACACTCTTGTGAGACTCTTAAATTTAAATTTTTTTGTTACTGTAATTAAATTCCTTTTTGCTTTTTTGAATGGTTCATCATTTGTTTATAATTTTTATTTTTCAGATACTAAGTTTTAAACAATTACTCATAATTAATAAACTCAATTTTTAAAAAAAATCCCTCAATATTCAGTTGCACAGTCTAGTAAAAACAAGTTCCCACATTTTAAATTCATTACTCTTGTCAGGAGGTAAGTGGTTTGTTTAAATCATTCTTCTTTTGTACTCTGAATTTATCATTGATCAGGGTTCTAAAGTCTTTCAAAGCTGTTTTTCTCAACTTTGTGATTGTAATGTTGCTATTGCTGTGTTAATTGTTATAGTGATGAAATAATGCTCATTTTGCGTTACATCACTTCATAAAGGCCTTCCCATTTTCTCTAAAATTTTTCATTTCATCATTTCTTATGGCACAGTAATTGTCCATTACATTCATATATCATAACTTGTTTAGCTATTCCCCAGTAGGACATCTTAGTTTCCAGTTTTTAACAGCCATCAAAACAGCTACTATAAACATTTTTGTACATACGCTTGTCTTCCTTCTTTGATTTCTTTGGTATATATGGACCTAGTAGTTGTAGAGCTGGGTCAAAAGGCAGTTGGTAAACTTCTGGGCACAGTTCCAAAATGCTTTCTATAACAGCTGGACCAATTCACAGCTCCACCAACAGTGCACTAGTATGCCTGTTTTCCCACAGCGCCTCCAATATTTTCTGTTCTCTACTTTTGTCATCTTTGTATGAGGAAGAGCTTCAAAAGTTGATTTAATTTGCATTCCTCTTATTATTAGTGATTTCGAGTACATTTCTATGGTTGTTGATAACTTAGGTTTCTTCCATCGAAAGCTATCTTGTTCATATCCTCTGATCATTTATCTATTAGAGATTGGCTCTTAGGCTTGTAAATTTGAATTAGTTCCTTGTGTATCTTGGAAATGAATCCTTTATCAGAGGAACTTGTTGCAAAGATTTTCCCCACAGTTACCTGTTTACCTTCTAATTTTTACTACATAAGATTTCTGCAAAACCTTTAAATTTTATAGAATAAAAATTGTCCGTTTTATCTCATATGATTCTCTTTATCATTTGTGTAGTCATGAACTTTTCCCCATCCATAGATGTGAAAGGTGATTTTTTTCCTTGCTCCTCTAATTTTTTTTATGACATGTTGATTTAAACCAAATTACTGCTATACTACCATCTCATTTTCCCAGAAGCTTTTGTTGAATAGTGAGACCAACCCCCAGGAAGTAGGGTCTTCGGGTTTATCAAACAATATCATACTGAGTTTGTTAGCTTTTACATCCTGTATACCTGATCTCTTCCACAGATTGGTTATAGGCTCATTCTCTCCGTCCCTCTGTCTCTGTCTCTTTCTTCTTCTTTCTCTCCCCCTGACCTAACCATTTCAATAATTTCTGCTTTGTAGTACAGTTTGAGATCAGGTACTGATAGACCCTTTTTTCTTCTCATTTTTTTATTATTAGCCTTTTGTTCTTTTTTGACCTTTTGTTCTTCAGTATGAATTCTGGGAGGTAATGGAGAATAGAAGGGCCTGGCATGCTATGATCCATCGGATCACAAAGACAGTGATTACTGAATGACTGAACAACAGCAACAAAATTAATTTTTTCTAGTTCTATAAACATACTCTTTTTGGGGATTTTGGTACAGCACTGAATAAGTACATCAAGTGCACAGCAGAGAACAAAAGTAAACTTAGAAGAAATCACAGAAAAGCAGGGTAGCTTTGAAAATAATGTGTAGTATTTATCATACAGTTTTTCAAAAAAGTAAACTGTGAAATGAAAATTCATGGTTTTATATTGAATTCTGTTTTATGTTGTATATGTATACATGAAAATGTTCTCTTTTTGTCTTTCTGTATTGAAGTTCAAAATGAATTAAAAAATTTTATAAAGAGACAGGGAAAAAGGTATAATAATGGACATTTACATAACACTTTAAAGTCCGCAAAGTGCTATACATTCATGATCTCACTGTAACCTCACAAACACCGTGTGAAATAAGTATTTTCAGGTTTTGTTCCTTTTTTACCAGAGTGGGTGGCTTGACCATAGTTACACAACTAGTATCAGAGGTAAAATCTGAACCTTAAGTTTTCCTGACTCTTTAGAAGTTATCACTATTAAGAATTTAAATAGCAGTAGTAATATTAATACTACTATATATTCATAAAGGGTCAACAATGTATCAGGCAGTAATCCCACCCTTACCCTATCTCCCCGCCGTCCAAAAAAAAAAACCCACCACCACACAGAATACCAGCAGCAGGTTCAGTGGTATATAGATAAGAAGACTCATATGAGAAAAAAGCAAGAATGGAATAATCTACCTTTTAATCTGACTTTTCTAGGTGACCAGGAAACCCAGAAGGTATTAAGAGGAGATTTTGAAGAAATGTAAAGGAAGATATCTTAGAGAGGCAGTGGACCATTGTTCTAGGTGTCATGAAAGAAAAAGTGTCAGAGGAAAAACAAATAAAGGAAAAGAGTAGAGGGAAATGGTCTTGAGGGAGAAGCATTCAGAAAAATGAAGGTGGGCTACAAGAATCAGGGGTGGGGAACCTGCTGCCTTGAGGCCGCATGTGGCCTTCTAGGTCCTTGGGTGCAGCCTTTAGACCAAGTCCAAGTTTTAGAGAACAAATCCTTTTATTAAGAGGATTTGTTCTGTGAAGTTTGGATTCAGCCAAAGGTCTGCACTTGAGTACCTAGAGAGCCACATATGGCCACAAGTTACCCACCCTTTGTCTAATTTTAGGATGAGCCAGGAGCAAGATAATGAAGCCAGAGAGAGTAGTATTTTTAACTAATGCAAAGAAAACTGTAAAGTGGGAAGGTCAAGGAGAAGATAGTTACACTAAAGTTTTAAGCAATGACATATTTAGGCAACATGGATAAGTAAGCAACATAATTTTGCAATGATAACAGACTCCAGTCAATCTGTATTCTCATCAATGTGGTTACTCCTTCCAATAATGCAGACTGAACCCATCCATGCAATACCCATCCTATGATTGGTGTCCAGAATTGGGGAAGGGAAAGGCATCACTGCCTAGAACTTTTTCCACAGTAAAATATGGAGTATTTAAAATGCTAATTGAGAGGAAGCAGGCAACCAAAAAAAAAGGCATTAAAAGCAACATTTACCATACTTACTTTCTTCTAGCAATTTCAAAGAATATTATAATTGAAACTCCTGACTAGATCCTGTTAAACTTGCTTTACTCTACCTTAAAGGTGAAAGAATGACAAAGAAAAACTTAAGCAGTAAACAAGTCGGGATAAAAATTAGATAAAGAAATATCAAATCTTGGCCTTCAGGGCCACCAAATGAAGCTGAGACAGCTATTGTTCATTATTGTAGAAGCAATTTAATGCCTTTTTTATATGGTACAACAACGGCCTCCCTTTATGTGTAATCTAAAAGTTGATTCAAATGAAAATCTGGTTCTTAATTTGGTCCCTACTAAGCTACAGGTATAGGTACAAGTACATACTCAAATTCTAGCAACATTAGATAGCTGAGTTGTTCAAAACCAAAGTAAAAAGGAGTCTGGTTTTCTTAAGTTCTTGGGGGAATAACAGAAAGCTTGATAAAAGCCTAGGATAACAAAACTGAAAAGAAGATTAATGAACTGAATAAACATTTTTAAAAAACTAGAAAGCTAACAAATAACCTAAAACAAGCACAAAAGAGGAAATACTAAAAATAAGAGGAAAAATAGATAAATTAGAAACAAAAAATAGGTAAAATTGAACACATAAAACTAAAAGCTGGTTCTTTAAAGTAGATAAACCCTTAGCTAATCTGATTAAAAAGAGAGCAGAAAACCAAATCAATAAAATAGCAATTAACAAGAAGAAATCACAGCAAAACCAAAAGAAATAAAAATAACATGTAGAATTATGTGCTAGCAAAACTGAGGAAACAAGAGAAATAGAGGAATGCCTTCAAAAACATAATAATAACAAAAAAACATAATAATAACAATAAAACATAATAACCAAACTATCTGAAGACTAAATAGAGTTTTTAAATAACTCAGTCTCAAAAAGAAATATATGCAGGAATAAAAGAACAAAGAAAAAAAAATTCCTGGTCCTAAGGGTCTCACAGGAAAATTCTATTAAACTTTTAAAAAGCAGTTAATAACTTCATAAATTATTTTCAAAAACTGAGAAAGAAAGCATATTACCAGAAACCTTTTATGAGATAACTATAAGCCTAACAACTAAATCAGGGAAAGATAAAACATGGAAAGAAAACCATAAGTCAGTAATAAACATTGACTCAAAATTTTTAAACAAAATTCTATCAAACAGGCTACACTGATTTATCCAAGAAATCATTCATTAATGACCAAGCAGGATTTATACCAACATTGCAAGGATGGTTCAACACTAGGAAAACCAACATTATTCATCAAATTTAAAAAAAAAAAACCATCCCAAACCACATGATTATCAATAGATGCAGAAAAAACCTTTGATAACATATAACACTTTTTTATGCTTAAAAAAGACTCTACAAAGCATAGGCATAGAGGGACCTTTTTAAAATATCATAAAGAGTATCCATCTAAAACCAAAAGCAAACATCATATACAATGGGAATACACCAGAGCATCTCCCAATAAATGCAAGACTGAAGCAAGGATACTCACTCTCCCTCAATGTTTTTTGATACAGCTCCAGAAATGCTAGCAACAGCAATAAGATGAAAAAGAAAAAAATTACAGGAATAAAGATAGGTAAAGAGAAGAAAAATATTTTTTTGCTGATGACATGATGGTTCAGGAAATCCTAGTGAATCAACAAATTACTGGAACAATAGCTTTAGCAAAGTTGCAGGCTATAAAATATCCTCAAAAACCAACAGCATTTCTATATAATAATAACAAAACACAAGAAACAATAATAGAAATGGAAATCCCATTCTAAATAACCACAAAATGTATAAAATATCTGGGTATCAACCTCCCAAAACACACAGAAGATCTGTATAGATTAAATTACAAAGTGCTCCTTAAAGAAATAAATAACTTAAATAGCTGGAGGAATATTCATTGTCCTGGCTAGGCCATATAAATATAATAAAAACGACAATACTACCAAAATTAATTTATACTTTTAACGGTACACTATTCGAATTACCAAGGGGATACTTTACAAACTTGATAAAATTATAACAAAATTCATTTGGAAAAACAAAAGATTCACAATATCAAGGGAAACGACAACAGATGAAGGGGGAAATAGCATTTCTATACCTAAAACTCTATCATAAAGCAGTAGTCATCTAAACTATCTGGTACTGATTATATTAACAGGTTAATGGAATGGACTAAGTAAGGAAGATTCAAGAAGCAAAGAACTCAATAACCCAGTGTTTGATAAAGTGGAGAACATAAAATTACCCGGGGGAAAAAAATCTCCTTATTTGATGAAAACTTCTGGGAAAACTGGAAAGCAGTCTGGCAAAAATTAGGCATAGACCAACACCTTACATCATATTCCACAATACATTCTAAATGGATACATGGCCTTAATATTAAAGATCATACTATAAAAAAAATTCAAAGAGAAATAAGTCATATACCTCTCACAGGTATGACTAGGAGATGTGTTCTTAACCCAACATGAGATAGAAGGAGGCAGTTACAAAAGATAAAATAGATGACTTTAATTATATGAAATAGAAAAGCTTCTGCATGGATAATATTAATGTATCCAGGATGAGGGAAGTGGCTGAATGGGAAACAAATCTTTGCTCAAATTTCTCTGATAAGGGTTATATTAGTATCCAAGATATGGAAACAACAAATATATTAGACTAATAGCCATTTCACAATAGATAAATAAATGGTCAAAGGATATGAACATATATTTCTCAAAAGAAATGCAAAGTATTCATAACCATATGAAAAAATGCTCTATACCACTAATAATAAGAAAAATGCAAATCAGAACAACTCTGACGTTGCAGCTCATAGCCTGCAAATTGGCAAAAATGGCAAAAAATGGCAACGGTCAATGTTGGAAGGTTTGTAGAAAGACAGACACACTAACACATTGTTGGTGGAGCTGTGAAATGGCACGACGATGCTAGAAAGCAATCTGGAACTATGCAAATCAAGTGACTAAAATGTTCATACCCCCTGAACCAAAGACTTCATTAGCGAGCTTATAATATCCCAAGGAAGCCATCACAAAATAGATGCCTAACCCCTGGGAAACGGCTAAACAAATTGCGGTACAGGAATGTAATGAAATAGAAGTGTGCTGCACAAAATGATATGTGATGAAGATTCAAAAATATAGAAAGATTTAAATGATCTGATGCAAAGTGAAGTAAGCAGAGTCAAGAAAACAATATACACCAGTTAACTATAACAATGTCAGTGAAAAGACTACACAGTAAAAAATTAAAAGTAAATGACACAAAATTGTAAAAATCAAGTAGGACTCAAATAAAAAGATATTAGAAGGCACCCCCCGACCCATCCCTCTTTGGAGGTAAGAGGACCGCAGGTGTTACATTGTACATGTTTTCTGACTTTTTCCAATGTATCAATAATCTGTGCTGACTTTTCTTCCCCTCCACAACAAATACTATTTGTCATATGGGATTGCTCTCTGGAAGGGAAAGGGAAAGGGATTCTCGGGATAACTATGGTGATGCAAGAAACAGGAAATATCAATTTAAAAACTTGTGTTTTTAAAAGCCAAGGTAATAAACCAATGCTCCCTTAACCTTTTACCCTCAAAGGTAAACTTTTCATACTTTTCAAAACTAGCAGCCAGAAATCCACAATGTGGGAAGACCTGGTAAAAACCTGATCATATACATTTTTTCAAAACTGTATCTTAGTTAGGCTCCTTAATCTTATAACAAAGCAACTCATCAATTTCCACTTCTTTCCCACTGTGGCAGGTACAGCCTACATATGAGCTAAAAAACAGCGAAGGTCGGGGCAGCTATGTGGCGCAGTGAGCAGAGCACCAGCCCTGGAGTCAGGAGGACCTGAGTTCAAATTTGACCTCAGACACTTGACACACTTACTAGGTGTGTGACCTTGGGCAAATCACTTAACCCCAATTGCCCTGCCACCCAAAAAAAATAGTGAACGTTTATGGAGTTCAACTAATCTTAAAGCACAGAGATTTGTAAATCCACAATGTAGGGAGAAAACAATAAGCATTTCAATCAAGCAAACATTTCTTAAACACCTTCTGCCAGGTATGATGCCAGCTCTGGAAATATAAAAACAAAAGCAAAAGTCCCTGTCCTCCGGGAGTTTACATTCTAAGGGAAAGACAACATGTAGCAATATAAGATTATACAAAACACATATAAAGCAGATACATGCTAACCTTGAAGGGTGAGGCACTAACAGCAGGGAGGAACCAGGAGGAGAAAAGGCACCTGAGCTTAGTTATAAAGGAAACTAAGATGAGGAGGAGAACATTCTAGGCATGAGAGAGAAGCTGGTGGAAAGGAATGGAGACAAGACATGCTACATCATGTGTCTGAGGAAGAGCAATAGACCAGCAGGGCTACACCACATAGTACAGGAAGTAAGAGCACTGCTGAAGAAGGTTAACAGGTAACACATTGGGAGCCCCTGGATCTTCAGCAGAGAGGTGACAGGACCATACCTACGCTTTAGGAAAATCACTTTGGCAGCTTTTTAGAGGATAGGTTGGAGTAGGGGGAAAGATTAGAGACAGAGACCAATAAGAAAGTTTTTGCAATAGTCCAGGGCAGGAAGGATGAGAGCCTGAACAAAGGCAGTAGCTGTATGAGTAGTGAGAAGGGGAAGGAGAGATGTTATGAAGACAGAAAAAGATTGGGCAACTGACAGGTCAATGAGGGGTGAAAAAGTAAGAAGTCAAGGATGATATTGGTGCTACAAACCCAGGTGACTGGAAGGATGGTAGTGCCATCTATAGCACCAGGGAAGCTCAGAAAAGGGCTAAGCTATACAGGGCAGAAGACTTTGGACATGCTGGATTTGGGGTGTCCTGTTTGAAATGTCCAAGGGGCAGTTAGTGATGTATGACTGTAACTCAGAACAGATAATTAGGGCTGGATATAGAGATCTGGGGGTCATCTACATAGAAATGATAACTGAATCCATAGGAGCTACTGAAGTTACCAAGAGAGAAAATAGAAGAGAATGCTGCAGAGGGACTTGGAGTACACCCACAGTGAGTGTGACACGGACAAGGATACAAAAAAAGAGGCCAGAAAGGGTTAGTCCAACAGATAGGAGGAGAATCAAGAGAGGGTAATGTCACAAAAATTCAGACAGGAGAGCATTTCTCAAGGAGAAAGTGGTCAGTAGTGTCAAATGCTACAGAAAGGTTGGGGGGGGGTGAGAAAAGGCCACTAAATTTAGCAATTAAGAGAGATCGTAAGTTGCTTTGAAGAGAGTAGTTTTTGGTTGGGTGATAAGGTCAGAAGGCAGGCCACAGAGGGTTTAGGAGAGGAAAAGAGACGATGAATGAGTGGAGCCAGATATGCTGAGGAGCTTGACTGAGAAAGGTCAGAGAGATAAAGAATGACAACAGAAAAAAGTGGGATCTCTTTTGGGGAGATATTTTAAGGACAGGGGAGCCCTGGGTGTGTTTGTAAGCAGCAAGGAAGGAACTGATGGGGAGAAATTGAAAATTAGAGAGAAGGGGGGATGACAGTTGGGATGATATTCTGGATCAGACAAGAGAAGACTAATGGAACATGTAAAAGAGTTGGTCCTGGTGAAGTGCAAGGCAGACTATTCCTCTGAGATAATAGCAAAGGAGGAGATAGTGAGGGATGATGACAAGGATTTTAAGATGAGGAGAAAAGCAGTATCTTAGCAAACGGCCTTGATTTTCTTGCTAAACTATGAGATGAGGTCCTCAGCTGAGAGGGTGAAGAGAGTTCATGTTAAAGTATACAGAGTGCTTTATAGATATCATTGCATTTGAGCCTCACCAAAAAACCCTGTAAAGTAAGTACTACAAGTATTAATATCCCCACTTTACAAGAAACTGAAACTCAGAGGGGTCAAATGACTTGACCACGTTCACACAGCTAGTATCAGAGGTAAAACTTGAACTCAGGTCTTCCTGACTCCATGGATCCAAGATAGCTAATTTCTCTAAAACCAAAGACTAACCTTAGATTTTATGACACTGTGACAAATTGACAAAGTCAATTTTAAAAATTAGCAAGATCTAGACCAAAGGAAAAAAAGATGAAACTAAGCAGACACCTGATAAATGTTGCCTTAATAATTAATGGCATTGAGAGGCAACCTGGCACAGGATAGGAGGCTGACCTTGGTTTTAAAAGTCAAGACAACCTGGGTCCAAGTCCTGCCTATGACACATACTGGCTGTGTGACCCTAGGCAAGTCACAAAGTCTAAGTACCCCCAGTAACTAGCTAAAACTCTAAGCTGCAGAACAGAAGTATCTGCCTTGGGAGGAATTCTCTAACCAGTTCCCCACATACAGACAATAATAATAGTGATAATGATGAATGGCACAGAGAATGCTGTTGGTGTTCCTTATTTACCCCTTCTATTATATAAACAGAAGTATAAGCATTATAATAAAAGACAACAAACTTAAATAAGAAAAAAGGAAACTACTCAGTGCAACATATAATTAACCCATGGAACATGCTGCCACAGGACATTACTAAAACAAAAAGCTTAGTAAGGCTCCCAAAGGGTTCAGACACAAAAAGATATGCCTCTATAGTGAAAATGTCTAGAACAAAAATCAAAATGGAGCTCAAACCTCAGGCTTCAGGAGTGTCAAATAAGCACTAGCCAGGGGCAGGGAGAAAATTTTACTTTCCTAATTATGGCCACAAAGCTGGCCAGTTACTTTACAATTTCAAGGTCACATTCCTAGTTTCATCTATTTGATCACTAAGAATAAAACTAAAGGTTAAATTAAAAGGTAATCTCTTCTTAGACAGAAATTTACATATATAAGTTATACATTTTTCATACAGAAAAGTACAGAGGCTTTTCCCACCCCCATTCCCTTCCCCTTTTGGTTCGCTATAGTTTCATGGTACACAGTGCTACTTCTCTCTTAGAAAATCTATACTAGTTTCATGCCCACCAGTTTGGTCTGCTTTTTTTTTAAATTTTCCTTACCTTTCTCGGTGTACTCATCAAGACTTAAAGTTCATTCAAATCAATGGTTCACTCATAATATGCCTTTTAAAAAACAAACCAAGATTGTATACTGAAGGAGATAATGACGGACACTTAAAGTAAATGCTGCTTTTTTGCTGCTGTTGTTTTTAACATATTTGTACTCAGAAGCTACAGCAACTAGTATCTTTTTACAAAATGAATAAATCAATAGCAAAATACTTTTGTGTCTGAAGGGACATATTATAAAAGGAACAGTCCTCTAGGCTCAGTCTTCACTGTGGGATTTGAGCAACTGATCTGTGAAATAGCCCCAGTTCAGTGCATAAATGCAACACATAAAGAATAGGCTAGGAATGAATGATAGTCAAACCTCACAGACTTGCCTAAAGAACTATATGTCTGAACTAACTTTATTTAATATGGCCAAATATGAGAGGGCCATTGATTTTCATATGGTCCTAGATTTAAAAGTCACCAAGTTCAACCCTCTCATTTTAAAGATGAGGTGAGAGGTCCAGAGAGTTTCAGTAACTTTCCCATAGTCATATAACTAAGTAGCCTAGCCAGGTTTTTGAATCTAGGTCCTCTAACACCAAAGTCAATGCTCTAAAAAAAAATCCTTGTGTAGATAAGATAGGTCCAGGTTGGTAAGGAGGCAATGAAATAACAATCTCCAATGCCACACATACTATAAGGTCAAACAAATAGTGAAAAATATGCCACCTATACAGAACAATCAAGCAAAAACAGGATCATAAGATACAAGGCTAGAAGGGAAATTAGAGATCATTTACACCTCTCATTTTACAGATAAGGAAACTGAGACCCAGAGAAAGTGACTTGCCCAAGGTCACATAATAGAAAGAAAAGATTAAACCTAGGTCCCATGATTGTAAAGCCAGTGCTCTTTTCACCATTCCACACTTCATTAAAACCTGACTGAATTCTAAAAGCAACAACAACAAAAAAAGAAAATTATCATAGATGTATCCCGGAATTTCAAGGTGGTGTCCAAAAGATTAAATCTTTCTTTTTAGAGATCACCTTAAATATGGCATAAAGTGATAACCTCAGATAGTTCAAATGAAGCCCCAATTTTAATTTACCTATTAAGACACAGAACCCTTATAACCACTCACAAAGAAGTTTCTTAAAGTTGAAATTCAATGGAATGCCATACTTTAAAGTAAAAACAGTTTAAAAGTGAGATCTTGAACTCTGGCTCCTTGATGTAAGACAAACATACACCTAAGAAATACAAATGTGAACTTTCTTAAGAGAAGAAACTGTAATTTCAGGTCAGTGGAGAAATGTATATTTCAAACAGATGGTAAGATACAATAAAGTTCTCCTTACCTGCATTAGTTTTCCTTCTGCTGGAGTAATCTCAGCAACACCAGCAAACACTCCTTCCAATGTGAGGTTCAATTTTCCTGTGGTGTCCATTTTCAAAGGAATCACTTTGATAACAGCTTTCTGTTCTGCAGATCGTTCGGACTCCACTGCTGCTGCGAGTACCAGCCCTGTATGTCCAAGGCCTGCCTGCAGGGTAGCCATCAGCAGCCAGGGCCAGAGGGCAGCCAGCTGCAGCTGGTGGCCACCACTCATGCTACCAGCTGCAGCAAAACACTTTGTCCACACATACTGATCAGGAACGTATCTCCCAATCCTGCCAGCTAATATCTAAAGAAGGTTCCTGGCTCCAGGCAAATAGGGGAAACAACAGTTTATACTGCAATTTCAAAAAATACAAAGTCCTTCAAGCCCTTCCTTTCTTTAAATTCCCAAGAACAGGTGGCATTCCTGATGAGGCAGAGGAGTGGGGTGCCATCAATCACTTTTTCTGAAGGTGTCACAATTTCTCCCATCTTCATTCTACCTAATGAAGAGAGCACTTCTCTTTGGATTTTCCAACTTTACTTAACAACTGAACTTCAAACCAGTGGAATACAAGAACCTTGAAGGCAGAGACTGGGGTTTTTTGGGTCTCTGTATCACTCAGGCCTAGTACAGTAACTTGTACATGGTAGGGACCTAAGAAATGCTTGTTTTTGAATTTTGTTAGATCAACAGTACTTGGTTTTTAGATTTCCATGTGCATTAAGGGGCTGAGCCACCTACAACCAAATTTCACAAACCAAGAAAGACAAAAATCAGCACCAAAACTCATGTATCAAGTGACAGTGAAAGAATCCAGCTTAGGGATGACCCTGTCCAAGGCATAAAGTTTCCACAAAAAAATTCAGGAAAAAGGAGGAGGGTAAGGTGTTGGAATGGAGAACAGCAAAATATATCTTCAAGCCCTACCTGAGGGATGTCAAAAGATACTACAATGGATACTTAAAAGAATGTTCTCTATATTAAATAATATTCAGGATATCTATATTTCTAGTTCCATTGAACTTGTATACTTCTTAGGAAACTCTGACATCTTGTTAATTTATTTTTGTTCTGCGCTAAAAGGTGTCATTATAATTCAATGTCATTTTAAATGGAGTCACATTTTGTAGGATAATACTGATTCATCATAACTTTGATATTTGGACATGCATTTGAAATGGATGGTTTTATTTTATCCTCCAATTCAAATCTACATTGTCGTCCCTGTTATTCTCACTGTCTTGGGAAAGGAACTCAGCTTCATTTTCCAACTGAAACTCCTAGCACATTATCATGTAATGCGATACTTTTGGAAACTTTTAAAATGCTGATCTTATGATCTATAATTCCCTAAATTCATAAGAGAAACAAAAGGCTATTCCCAACACGTTTTCAAATTCCTTGGGGAGGAGGGAGGGAGGAATGGGGAGGTTAGTCACAGGTTCTCAGCAGAACACCCAGGAAAAGCAAAAATGGGCCTGAATGACATTAATTTATATATGTTAGTCCTATAAACTTTTGAAAATTCAAACCTTTGCTTCACACAAATATAAATAAAAATAAAAAAGATATACCCCCAAATAAATAAAAATTTACTTTCTAGACACATTCACTGTTCTTGGAGGTCAAGTTAAAAATCTCAAAATTTCCAATAAATGCTGGAAAGCCAAATAAATCAGCAGTCAAACATGAAACTGTTAAAGTAAAGCCTTTTGATGAGGCAGAGAAAAAGAGAAATTTTAAAAGAAATCTGCAAACCTGTTGCGCTGTCGGGCCCACAGGAATCCACAGGGGTGAAACAAATGCAATTATGTTTTTATAGATCCTGCTCACAAAAAAAATATTTCAACAGCTTAACCAAGTACAGCTCATTCTTCCACCTTTTTACTCTACAACCAAACTGCAGAGAGCCCAGCACTAGGCAGGTAAAATACGAGTGAAATTCCACAGCCTGAAAAAATAATCCCAACCAGATCAAAGGAAAAAACTTACTCCAGGCTGAAAGCTAATGTCCCCAGGAACCTTAAAGCACTTAGACAATCCAAAATCATTTCTGAAAATTCTTTTCCAAACAAAAGTCCTTTTCCCCGAAGAGCAAAAAATCTTGAGAGGAAGAAGGCAGAGCAGTAAACACACCAGCAAAAATTCACCCAGAGCAGGCTGATATCACTATCAAAAGAAAAAAAAAATCCCAGAGGGAGCAGTAACTCTGAATCATGGAGTGGATTTGGAAAGTTCGGTAGGAATCGAGTGCTTCCCTTCCAGAAAAGCAATTCTGGATCAAATCCCTAGAGGAAGCCTGTGGTTTGTACTAGCTCTCTGACTCCCTCCCCTGGGACTGCAATCACTCTCTCTACCTGCTGACACAAAGTGAGGGAGGGTGGAGCAGTCAGAAGCAACCACCCCTCCTTTTCCCAGCTGGCATGCACATAGTCAGTCAGTCTCAAAATCTCTCTCTCTCTCCCTCTCTCTCTTTCTGCTCCTCTACTCCCTCTATTGAGCCACTGACTAATTGCACTCAATACAAATAAATACCTTCATTTAAGCAAAATGTAAATCAGGATCACTCATAGAAACATCAAAGCAAAATGTGTACCTAATAGAGCAAAGATGGTGGTATGAGGAAATACAAAGAAAATAAAATGCAAAGCCGGAGAAAATGAAGGAACGAGGTTTTATAAATCTGAATTCGAAAGGATTTCTCCTTTTTTCTTCTTGTGGTGCCTACAAATGACCTAAAGCCAGATTTAAAGTGATTCCCTGCTGCAGCATTTACTGATTTATTGCACCCTTATGTCCACAACCCTGAGAAGGGCTCTGTCCACTTCATGCACAGATTTTCTTCAGTTCTGGCTAATTTAGACTCGGTAACTCTTTTCTAAACTATTCCTGCAAGGAACTTTCAGGTCAGGTTGATGTCAGAGGTCTGGAATTCAACAGTTACTCTCTTCTGACATCCCTGGGAGGTGAATAATACTATAGGTCAGACCTATGACCTCAATGTAAGGTTTCAAGAGTCTGTGAGTTGTGTTGTGATGAATCCAAGAAAAGGTCTAAGACAGGCTCAACAAGAAGAGTGCGGGCAATAAGAAATATAACGCTCAGCTAACTATCACTGCTCTCTGAACATTCTTTCACTTGTAAACTATGGCCTATCTTACAAGCTTGTCATTAGCAGTAATGGAAAACATATTGTACCTACTTAGTAATCAGTGTTGTTAGGATTCTGGGTGTAAGGTTTGCCAAGAAGTCATACTGAATTATTTGGGTGTGGTTAACCATTTTCATTCCAAGTATTATCAATTTTCAAGGGCAGCTAGGTGGCAAGGTAGATAGAGTGCTGGACTTGGAATTAGGAAGCCCTGAGTTCAAATTTTACTTAAGACATTCACTAGCCATGTGACCCTGGGTAAGTCATACCCTCTGTTTGTCTTAACCCATTAGAGGAGGAAACGGCAAACCACTCCAGTATCTTTGCTAAGAAAACCCCACAAGGGTTTCTGACAAAGAGTTAGGCAAGACTAAATAACTGAACAACAACAAATATGAGTATTATAATAGTAAAATAGTAATAATAGTAAAATATTATACTATTAATATTATATTATACTATGTACTATTATAATATACTATTAATATAATGATAATAATAGTACCTCGCAGGGTGGTTGTGAGGATAAAATGAGCTATCTGTAAAGTGCTTTGCAAACCCAGAAGTGCTACATAAATGCTAGCTATGTTTTTTAGTATCTTCATATCCCTAGCACCCAGTACAGTAACTCACAGCAGGTCTTAGTAGATGCTGGTTGCTTGACTAATTAAATAGCATGAGTGTTCATCTTAGACATTTGCCTCTTTATAGCCCTCCTGAGAATGGTTTCAGGGTTTTAGACCAGTACCACCAAGAACAGAACTTTCAGAAACAATTTTTTTACTTAGCATGCTATTTTTTGTCCAGACTTTGAGGGTATAGCATACAATATATTTTTCTATCATCCTTTTCTAAAGGACAGAGTCAATCATTTTACCAGGGGAGAACTTTCATGTCTCTTAAGAGTTGTCTATTTTTATTTCATCTATGTTCTGTGATAGTGCAATTGCAAGAAAAACAAAATATGAATTATCACAGCTCTGATGTACATGCTCCAAAAATGAGGTATCTTCAGAGAGACTAAATAAACGACTACCAACAGATCTGTCCCCATCTATCCTGAAACACGCAAAGAAATGAAAAGAGATCAAAACCTACAACTTAACACACACACTTGTCCAAATTCCTAATCTCCCAACAGAAATTCTAAAACTCGCAACGTTTGACAAGAAGGCCACCAAATCCTATAAAGCATTAGAGAAAATAAAGGGTGCCCTCTCACAGAAACGCATAAGCCTAAATCACAGGGGTGTGTATAAAAATCATCACATCTACATGCTGTACTGAACTCAGCATAAAAATAGAGGATAACAATCAGAATTATCAAGTGAGATGGCTGGCTCTATAAATTCAGCTAAAATTTTAGAATACTCTTCAGGAGCTGGTGACACTATACTGCAGTACTTTCATATGGAGGTCAAATTAAGCAAGTGACTTGATCTCTCTGACCTTCAATTTCCTCATCTGTAAAAGTACTCACCTCTGTTCAAATACAAATGGGGGGAAAGGATCTTTATATGTCAATTTTTAAAAAGAAATTCGCTTTTAAAAGTACATTCCCCACTAAATTTCCTATTATGATTATGTACAACATGATAGTTTTATACGGAAAAAAATCAAAGTATACATCACCATGATAAGAAAACAAAAATACAATGTGTCTAGTTGGAACACTCACTTTATTGTTGACTGAAATACATCAGTGCTTAAGGTGCTGAAATACTGAGGTGCAAGTCAGGAGCCTTGTTAGCATGTGCCGTGCACTACTAGCTAATTCATGCAGAAAGTATTTTATCTTTTGCCATTTTTCCCCAGGTCAATAAGGATAGCTTTAGCTGATAAGTACCATGCACGTGAGTATGGCAGGAGATCCAGCTCCTTGGTCTTCGTTGTATTCATATATAAAAAATTCGGAAAGCTGATAATGGCATTTCCTTAATTAAGCCTTTTAAAACCACCAAATCTAAATCTATGCCAAGGCTCCTGCTTGGCTCATGTTTCCAAAAAGATATCACCTCTTTCAATGTACAGATCTGAGAAAGCAAGATTAAGGGAAGGAGCATCCTGTACAGTAATATCACCTTTGCAACATACCAAAGGAAAAGCAGAGTTCCTTTATTTGCCAGTGGGGTCTCTTTACTTAGTCTGCCAAAGGCAAACTGGATGGGGCCTCAACAACTCATTTTTCCTTTGAGCCTTGCCAACAAGGGCAAATGCCTGTCACATGGACACCTCCTAGCCCGATTAGATGGGTACTTCACCCTTAAGGACCTACTTTCACAGCTGGACTAGCTGAAGTCACTGTAGAGTGGATCCTTTTCCAGAAAGCTTGGTTTCTATAACACTTTCAAGGTTTGTAACCAACCCTTGTAAACAGTGGGATCTCAGAAATTAATTCAGGACACCCACATAGCTGGCAGAATACACCTGCCATGTCATTATGTACCTTTTCTAAAAATGAGTTTCATGTTTTCAGGTACTCACTAGGCAAACTGAGGCATAATCCAAGAAGGTATGTCTAAGCCTATCTTAAAGGTCTGACATCTGAAAGCTTCTAACAGAGATGGTGTTTGGAGGGTTTTATTTTATTTTAGAGGAGGGGAGTTAACCACAGAGAATGAGCAGCCAAGAATACGTCCTCTAGGGAGATAAACCTCAAAATTACCCCACAGTCCAACTGCTCAACTTCAGAACCCTAAAAAGGGCTAAACCAAAGACCTTATAGTCTATCCCATCACCCAGAACTCTCTCAGAAGATGATACCGAGATGTAAACTAGAAAAAAACATAGGAGGCGTAGCTTCTGCTAAATAACTGCCAACCAGTTCTCTCCAGAGACTCAAAGTTTGGGTACTGTATTTTCTACAGATAAAGATTAACATATACTACATATATGTATATATATGTACATATTCATATATATACATATATATACACACACAACATATATCTGAATAAGCAAAGTATTGTGTTACATATCAATGCTGCTTTGCTCATATACTGTACAATCTCCCATCAGAATAGAAATATTACACATGCATCCTTTATCCTTCTATCTTTCAATATTAATACAAACACATAGCCATTAAACCCTTAAATCTACTAGCATTTATAAATACAATATATTAAACAAGTTAAATACTTTTCTTTAGAAGACATCTAAATAAGCAGTATATTACAGGAACCATTTTTCTTACCATTTATGATAATATATCATTAAAATCAAAGGAAAATATGAAAATGGAAGAATGCTTCCATTAATGTAAAGGAATCAGCGGCTGTTAAGTGTGATGGATGGTCCTAGGTCCGGACGCCTTGCTGTTGAAACAGAATTCTGGGTTAGGAAGTGAGAGCATTTCCTGGTTAATCACTTAGAAAATTAGCTCTTTCCCAGAGCTGCTTCCCTGGAATCCCTGACCCATTTCAGACCTGTGATCTCGTGACCTTATATGCCTTTGCTTCTCACACAATCCTCTTTTAAAAGGCCACACTGTGACTTAAAACAGATAGACTGATCTCCTCAGTGGAGTTGTGCTGACTACAGTTCACAGCAAACTGGAGTAGCAAGATGATAAATCAGCACCAAAAAAAAATGTTCTCCAGTACCATGGTTGTAGGCAGTTTTTAGAGGCTCCCTGATTGTAACAGACAGCCAGGGCTTTCCATTTGTAAGGGATCTGGGTAGCTAAATAATCTGACCACTAGATGTTTTATAGCTTGTCAAGGTAAAGAATTTCAACTGAACAGATGTAGTAAATACCAAAGTGACCAATTCCCAATAAAATTCACAATGAACAAAAAAAAAATTTCTTAACACAACTGAAAAATATCCCAACTGTGTGTCATGTGCAAGGCCAGCCTGACTCCAGGAAACCAGCAGACAGCTAGTGCACAATGTCACATTTGTCATCCATTCCTCACTCTTTTAATTCTTCCTCCTTTGGAAAGTGCTCCTGCTTGCAAGCCACATCCACCAGCAGATGGAGATCTAAAAAGAGAGAAGAATGATAACTCACTTTCTGCCACTCAGATAGCACAAAGCCCAACTCTCAGTTCTGTACAGAATCATATTCTTAAGGCAAGACGAATGAGACATTCTGCATCTGTACTTCTTAGGGAGTATAGGGGGACGGGGATGTACAGAATCAAAATGAAATGTCTTACCTGTAATACTGGCTCTCCAAGAATTATATTGCTCCATCAGATTCTCAATAATGGGGAGACCCTACAGCCCTGGAGGACATAAACACTACTAAGCAATCTGTTGGCCAAAAGGGACCATCAGAGTTTAAAATACCTCTCCTTTAGATGACAAGCCTCTTTCATCTCAGCTACCTTCTTATGAGAGAGAAGTGGTAACAGAAAGCAACATATGGTTCAGTGTGGAATAGGCCCCCACAAATGAAATATTATTTCCTTGATGCTAGGAAAGGAGAAGGGTGGGGTGTGGAAAAAAGTTACAAATAAGTAACTACTACTTCTCCAAAGACAACTGCCTCCAGAAGACCCGCACTTATGGACACTTAAGAGCTACAGGGAGGGTTTATTTACATTGTCTTTAAAAGAGAAAGTGGATCTTTTACAGAGGCAACTGAGAAAGGATGATGCATGAACACCAGAGCAAAGTAAAGCAGAATGACTGTAAAGCCAGGCAGTAAGGGGCACTGAGCAGAGAGCTCTTGGCCTAGGAACTGGTTTCATAACACAAAGCCAAATCATGGCCATTTCATAGGAGTGACACATGTGGAAAAATCTACCTATTGAGAAGCATGAGCAGAAATTGAGCAGAGACTGGGCACTATGACCAACAACACGCCCTTGCCCCACCATTTAGTCCTACCAGTTTACTACATGGATCTAGTTGTAAAAATGTTCTGCGCTTCACAGCTTGCCCTAACAAACTGAAGTCTACTGAGAAAGACTACATGAGATCTTTATAACTTACGAGCAACTGAAACAAAGAGATTTTTTGACACTGCATCTGTCAAGTAGTCTCATTAGAATGATAATGCGTCCTCAGGAAATATGCTGGCAAGCAAACTGATTAAAAGCAGAATTTTGCTACCACTTTGGCAGGTCTCTAAGGTGTCATATTTAGCATACGATGGCTATGCTCTGATGCTCATTCACCTTGTCAGGTTCAGTCTACTTACCCACAACAGCATCTTGCAGAAGGGGAACGAGTCATCGATTTACCACTTACGTGTGACTTCAATACATCCTGAATAATAACAACAATGATAATGGTAACAGCAATATCTCATATTCACATAACATCCTTCTTCAAGTAGCTCACAGTGCATAACAGACATGTCTAAACAATCGTCACCATATTCCTGGGAAGGAGGAGATTGGGAGGAAGGACCCAAGGACTATCTAGCTAAGAAGCAAAGTCAATGTTGCTCTTCTTGAAACATCTGTTAAGAGTCGATAGTCATTCTCTAACCACCTCAGTTCCTCATCAAAGAGAGAAGGATTAACAAGACTGCGATGGAATGCACTAAAGAAATTTAAAGGAAAAGGTCACTGGGCCACTTCATGCCCTAAAAGAAGTTCTGGAGTAAATATCATCCTGCTTTGAAGGCAGAGTCAGAGACAAAGGTAAAGCCCATGCACACAAATGCAGAGTTAATGAAAAGAAGTGGATCAGAAACTTACAGCAATAAGCACTGCTAACTCTAATGAGTGGGGTTTGAAGTGGCCTTTTAGTACTTGGTACATAGCTTCCATTAAAAAGAAAACAGTTAAAAAGTAATGCAGAAACAATAGTTTTATTACAGTAAGGTCCCTTTGTTAATGAAACTGCCAGTCAGGAAGTTTGGAGCCCAAAGAGACCTATAAATATGTAATAAGATAGTATAGCTGGTGCTACATCAAGTGAATATTCTCAAGTACACTCAGAAGGAAAATTTACATGTTCACCACAGAAGAAAAGAATTTAGCTGACACAGTCGTTAAGTTGGTTACAAAGATGATAGGTCTTGTTAGAAAGATGAAAGGTCTTGTATTGGAGTACTAACAACGTCATTCTATGATCTGGGGATATTCTGACCATCAGCTTAATGAAATTTCAACCGCAATCCAAGAACCACAAAATGGGGATTCCTTTCTTTAAAGAGTAATTTAGGCTTTGCCTTTGACATTCAGTTTTCTTTGTCTATGAAATTAAAAATTCCAATGGAACATGAAGCTGCATAGTTTCCATTCGGGCCATAAATGGCGTATTTGAGTACAGTCCAAGATGTTGAAGTTATGTTGAAGCAAAATGTGGTGCCTAATTTGCTCATATTTTTGGTTTCCTGGATTCATTTCATGTTTTCTTACACTGGACGCTTGTCAAGACTTTAGGGCAGAGAATGTCTTAAATGTATTTTTATTTCTTATAGCACTTTTCATATACATAGTAGGTCCTCAAAAATGCTGAATTAAATTGAAGGTATAATGTATGCTCCAACGCTTCTCTAGGTATAATACATGCTGATGATACCTGGTTATCAGTGACACTACTTCTCATAAAAGTACTCATAAAAGTACATACTTCATCTTAAAAGTCTTAGCATGTAGTGGGCATTTAATAAGTGCCTATTGGCTTTCGGATCTTGCAAAATGCCCAACTAACCTGAAATGCCTTAGCTTAAAAAAGGAGTGAGCTCAAGATGACACTTAGGGAAGCAGCACAGTGAGGTAGAAAAAAGCACTGGACTTGGAATCAGGAGAGCTGAATGATTTGGGGTGAGTCATTCTCCAGAGTAGGGAATTTCTGCATTTGTAAAATGAAGGGATTGAACCAAAGGATCTCTAGAGTTTCTTCCAGTTCTAAGTTGCTATGATTCTATGAGAGATTAAAGCAAGGACAAGATATGTCAAAATGAACGGAGAAGAAGCAAATACTCAAAGCACTTTACTTAAATGGTCTGTTAAATTTTAGAACACGATAACATACTAATACTCAACAAAGTATTAGAATATTAAGTAATACCAATGGTACTAACATTAGAATCATAGACTTACAGAATGCTGAAGCTAAAAGGTATTATGGAGATCATTTAGTCCAAGCCTTCATTTTACTCACAAGCAGAAGTACTGTTGTAATGATGGCTGAAATCTTCTGAATGATTCGAGCTCCGTTTAGGAAGATTACACTTCATTCTTCTCAACAATAAATCTTAGGATCTCAATTTCTAAAAAGATATAAATGTGTAGCTACCCACTCTAATAATCTGAATGCCACTCTAATAGGTGCTCACTCTCTGAGCACCTATTCTTTCCAAAGGGATGTTCTGGCCACAGATGGTCAGAGTTGTGAAGATCGAAACCTAAGGGGAAGGGTTTTCTACAAGTCCACTAAAGTGGCATGCTCAAGTGAAATAAAGCCTAGGTAGTTCCATCAAAAGTTTTAATACTATAAACACACACACAAAAAATTCTATAAAAAGAATTACCTTTTCCTACTAAAAGAGAAATAACACAATCAGCAAAGATGAAGAAAGGAAAAATACCTTCCACTGAGAAGCACTGGCCCTGAATCCAAACTAAATAGCCTAAACAAAAGACGGACACAACATAGCAACAAATAATCACAAAAGATCTCACAAGAAAATCAGCCGTAAACAATTACTATAGGAAAAAGAATTATGAAATGAATGTTTTACAAAATATAAAGAGAAAGAAGAAATAATCTAATTCCACACACATTTTAATGATACTATTTTAGTGCAATAAAAATAAGAAAATTACTCAAAAACCACTCTAAAATTTTTTTCAAAAGAATAAAAATATTTTTAAAACTCCTCCAATGCCCCTTCCATATCCAAGAGGAGAAGCATCTTCAACAAGAAATAGTTGGGGGAGAAAGACTTTACAGAGCAAGGACTATGGGACAAAGAAAAAAAAGAAATGCAAACAGAGAAAACAAAGTTTAACCTTTACTCAAATGAGACCACTGAGAAGAACCAGTTCCTCCCACCCAGCACAAGAAGGAACTGAGGTGAAAGAGGATGGCACCCTGCCAGCTTCACCCACTCAAAGGATGAGGTACTAAAGTAGTGCTGCCCCCTTGAGGCCAATTACTTTTCAACTTTTGCTCCTGAGTCCTCCTACGGCACCGAACTGTTAAGTGTGAATCTGACCAGAGCAATCACTTTAGGAAAATATTCATTATTTGCTAAGGGTCAACATAGGTCTTGTATATCTGAAAAAAAACAGAGCTACTGCTCTGTCTACAACGCCTGTATTACTTATAATACTACTGCTAATAATAACAATACATTCTAAAACATAAAAGGATATATAATGTATATGTATATGCATATACACATATGCATATACATATACACATATATGCATACACATACACATACAATGTATTCCAATTTGTTATCCCCAACTTTGTGACCTGACTTTATTTTCTTGAAACTGTAGACATTATATTATTTAGGTCAAGTATATGTATGTGTTATGGCTATATCTGAGTTTCTCCCAATACTGAAGCCAAAAGTCAAATTTTGGTAGTGTTTCTCCTCATAAATGGCTGTGATTTTGGATGGTAACAATGACTACATCAGGTATTCATACATCATTTCCTTCAACAGGTTTTTAAAGACGTATTAACAACATCCATGCAAAGTAGGTCAAGTTTAGGGAGCTATTACCCCAATATTAAATATAGCCAAACTGAGACACAGACAAGTTAACAGACATGACCAAGTATCACAGCAAATGAGTGACAGAACTGGGATTTGAACCCATGTTTCCCATCTTCTAGTTTACTGGCCACTAACCCATTTTGCTTTACCAAAGGGATCCACAATTTGTACCTTATTAAAGAAAACTGTCCAATTTGGAGTGCTGGGACTTAAATCTTCTGGTACATCTTTTCCCCTCCAAGTCAGGAAAATAGAGTATAATGAGAATAGGAAAGCATATAGTCAAACAATAACCTTGAAAACTCACCTAAAATATCACAGGGTCATATATAAGCATACTACTACTCACAGAAAGTGAATAAACTGCCATTACAATAATACCACCTTCCCTTAGGTCATTCAGAAAAATAGCTTCCTAAAAAGCTTCTGTTCTAAATATATGTTACCCTCTTACTCAGAAGAAAATTGCCCCAGCCAGGCTGAAAAAGAAAGATTGGGTACTGTGACAGGAGTCAGAATATCTAAGATGCTAAGAAGTACAAGTTTCAGATGTGCTATATGGATGAGACTCATAATAAGATGTCATAATGTTATTCTCTTCACCATTGTACTCTGATTCAACAACTCTAAGCCCTATGTACATAGCCAGAAGCACTGAGAGTAGGCTTGGGTAAAGCTGGGGACTTGAACTTGAAATAGTTTGCATATAGATAACATTTAACACTGGGTTAAAGGGCTGAATCAATGCAATCTTGTAGTGGACAAAAAAAAAAAAGGGATGAAAATCTTTATGTCAAGTAACTATATGTCAGATTAAGACCCAAAAGTTACTCCACAGATAGTATTTGAACTATATTATGGAATTTAAAAGTATATTTTTTACAATATACTACTAGCCACTGCAGATATTTTCTAAGCTGATCTTTTTTCAAATTCAGACATCAATTTTTCCTTCAAAGAAGATTATGCCTTCCCTAGGTTGATTTAATTCTGACAATAACCAAAAGGGCATATGGAGCTAGTATGAAGTATTCAAACTAGCTGTCAACAAGCATAGTACAACTAGTTTTTCAGCTAGGTCTGGCAGGAGGATATTTTTCCTATCATGTCTATCCTTCTATGCTGATCTCCTACTCTGGGTACAGAGCTAAGAGAGATGATAATACTGTCTTGAACTAAGGCTGCTTCTTGTTCCTATGAGGCAGTAAAGACATGGCAACAGAGTTGGGAACGAAGTGATAAACTTCTCAGTTTTCAGGGTCCAAACACAGTAACAAGGGACAGGGAGTGGTACCTGAAGAGCTCGTACCTTGTTTTTATTCTTTGGGAAAGGGAATCCTGGCATGGTTCCTGTTTCTACTAGACAATCCCTCAACTTGTTCCATATTCCTACTTCACTTTTAGTACTGGGCTAAGTACATAGTAGGTATTCAATAAATAATCATTAAATGAAACCTAATCACCTCAGAGGGAGCCCCCAGTACTCATCTTACCTTTCAGTAGTCAATTCAATGACTGCTTTTTTAAAAATGCTGTAGGTTTTTTGGTGTTTTTTTTTTAAGGCAAAAATCAGTAAAGATGAGATAATTAGACTGGAAAAAATCAGTTGAGTAGTCCTCTTAAAGCCAAAAAAAGCAATGGGAGGTATCCAAATCTTGCACTGAACCTGGTTATTAATAAAAGACTCTTAAAGCCACAAAACCTTCATATAGCTATGCTGTGTAGATCAACTGTCGGGCTAAGCTCCGGCAAGGAAGAACAATTAGCAAATTAACAAATTCTACTTTTGCCTATATTTCAATTCTAAAAGCTATTTGAGCAGTTCAGTCTTAATTATAGGCCAGATGCTCCCTTGCCATTGATAAACAAAATCGGGTTTAGATTTTGTAAGTATATTCAAATTTGAGAGGTCTTTCATTTCATACCAGGAACCCAAAGCCAGTTAAGAGTTTATCTGCCAATGTCTCTGATCAAGACACAAGGCAATTTAAACACTCAGCAAGATGCTTAAAAATCAGGATAATTAAGAAATTTGCTAATTATTCCTCCCATGAACATCATCTATAACAGTATAAAAATATTAATTTTTAAGATTCTAAGCTCCTATAATTTTGAGGCCTTTAAGTCATACTACATAAAACACTGTAAACTATCCTTAGCATTGTTTGAACACTATAATTTGTCATTCCAGTATATGACCTCCAAGGTTCACCTAAGAACTCTAATATGGAATCCAAGGATTGGAAGATATCTTACAAGATCACCTAGCTCATTCACCTGCTTCTAGGCTCAGCTAAAATTGGAAAGAGGTCTATCCTCTTCATATATTTTTAGTTTGGGGATTAAATCTTTAGTTTTACATTAAAATTACTTATGAAGTATGGTTATAAAGTAATGAGATTTAAAAAACACACTATACCATAATTTATACACTGAATTGCATGCTGCGCCTTTTACCACATAACTTTGAAAGGTTATATACTTATTCCAATGATGCTGCCATTGTTAAAAACCTTGCTAAAACCACCTTCAGAGTCTGCATCATAGGCTTTAAATATATTTAAAAGTGGCCAACCTTCATCTTTTAATCCCTTAAAAGTAAATTTATTATTTTAAAACTGCTGAAAGTCATCAAGAGAAAAATAAAGTATATGATCAAGATGGACAATTCAGTTTTTGCTCAAAAGCTCTTCCATATAAAGTACAATGTGAACAAAAGCGCTATCATGGCAAAGAAGCCAATCAAATGAATTACAATCCACTTCTTTTACATTGAACATGTAAATCTCTAAAATCCTTCATAATTTCAAAAATAAAATACTTTTATTGCCAAGTATTATTTTGTTCTAAATATTTTTAATCTTTAAAAGGAACCTAGACAAAATACATAAAGTCTTTGCTATTTCTGCTCATCACTTCAAACGTGTGGCGTATTATCAGATAAGTTGTATCATGTTCAAGTTGTCGTTCAGAATAAGTCTGTTTCTTCATTCAAGTTTAACTCTGCAACCATCATTCTCAGTTAATTGTCTATTTGAATGCACAGAATTTTGGGCCTTTTCAATATGTTTCTCAGTCCTACGGGTAAATAATCATTTCATGCAAGATAGATACTCTCCCTGCATTTTTAAACCTTTTGTGTAATTCTAGTGTTCTTTTAATATCATGCCTTATTTGCAGAGTTCATTTCATGAAAAATTTCACTCTCTTTGCCCTAAAAGTCATTTTTATGCCAGCATCTACTCTTATTTACCATAATGGTCAGTATAAAACTAGTCAGCCTTGGAACTGCAATATCAAAACTTGGCAATGTCCTTGTTGTGAACCTTCATTTGCTCTGATAAGCACATCAGTCTCATTACATTATAGTCACATTTCATATAACCCTTTTAATGTAATCAGGATATTCTCCTTAGGTCCAATAGGCTGTCTCATGCTGTAATTTAAAACCATTTCCTCCTCCTGTACTATATCATCTAAGACTAGAAAACAACTACTCCCTGCAATAACATTCTGCTACCTGAAGATAGTAATTAAGTTACCCTTTTAGCCTGGTCTTTCCCTGTACTATATAATCACAATTCCTTTAGACTTTCTTGAGTTGTCTTTTTTTTTGATCCCTCAATTTTTCAAATTACAAAATGGAGAAAATAATTCCAACCTACCTTTCAGGGACAACCAATAAAAAACAGACTGCTAAATAACAATCATGAAAAATGCCAATGTAATGGGCACTGTGCAATCCTGAATGGTAAGCTGAAGACCCAGAAAGAAGCTCATTTATTCATTCATTTCACTTCTTGACAGTTTTATTCCTGATTGGTTGATTATGAGAAGTGTTGAAAACTTTGAAGAAATGATCCTTACCAGGGGACTTGCCCTGCTGTGAGCTGCTTCTTCGCTCTCTGTATCTGGCTGGGGTGGATGAACCTGTATCTTTACTAGGTTTGCTGGCTGGCCCCATATCTGAAATAAGGAATCCCATCTGCTCTGAAGGCAGGATATTCTCAGGTGGATTGGTCTGGCACTTTATACTGGCATCCACCTAAAACATCAAACCCACTCATTATTCTGAGCCTTTCCCTATGTAGGCATTATATGGATTTATTTCAATTTTACTTCTTTTATCAGGGAAATTCTATTTCAGGTTCATGATTCAAGAAGTATACTTTTAAGGGGTTCTTCATCCCTATGCAATGGATAAGCTTCCATTTTTATCAATGGAGTCATCTGTATATTCAGTGGGATAAAGTAGATATGTCATTTATGAAGTGTATAAGGAAATAAAAATATTTCTACCCTACTCCCTTAGGGTACCTAAGCAATACTTGGCAAACTAAACCACTAGATTAAACTACATTCACTGTCTCTTTACGATTTTATTTCAAAGCTAAATTACACAACGAAATAAAGGCAACTGATAAACACAGCAACTATAAACAGTGAGAGAAAAGAAAAATGCCAATTTTCTACTAGCATGTAGCTTTCAGAAATTATGACATTCAAAAAACCTATTTATTGAAATAACTGCACCTTTGTGCAGGAATGTAGTTCTAAATCATGGGCGGGGAAATAAAAACTAACAGACAGTACAGCTTGCTGGCCCTTTCCACCAGCTTATTTGAAATAGAGAATATAGCACAGGAAGATATCTAATAGGTCTTATTTCTGGACCTCACTTGTGGTCTATCAAATTTATAATCTATTTCAAATACAGAATACCCAGAGGTCCAACTTTCCACACTCAAAGACACATGGAAAGGAAAGAAACTAAAAAGAATGTGGAACTAAAATTAGAAGAGAACTGGAAAGAGTTGCTAAATAGTTCTCTTGGGAATCCCCAGTAAAAACTACAGACTTAAGTTTTCAAGAAGCGGAAGGTCTCAAAAAGATGTGGTGCACAATGGAAAGTAGGAAGCAACTTGTAACATTAACTTAAAAATTTCATCTTGATGCATTGCTGCTGATCAGCTGTTCTTACCCACTCTGGAAAATGAAAGCTTCTTAGTCTTATGATCATAGACTGGAACCAATAAAAAGACTTTCTTTCATCTTTGTAATCCCTCAGTCAGTGTTCACCCCTCAAAATTTCCAATTCAATAGGAAAGTAAGTAAGAAAGATGGGAAAATACGATCTAACATACCTAGCTATTCATAATATGTGTTGAGGATAGGCAGGAAAGTTCTGTGGTAATCCACCAAGAATAATACCTTTTCTGCAAATCATTATCTTGAAAAATTACTATTGATATAGTATTCAGAGGACTACTTATGTTTGTTTACATAGTCTAAAGTATTTTCTATAACTTGGACATAAGGGAATTGGATAAGCAAAATTATAAGGTACAACTCAAAGTGGAACATAACTGAACAGTGAGTGATTAGTCACATCAGAAATTGCAAAACAGCTAGAAATCCTCATTCCACCCAAGTTAAAATAAGGAGCAGGCTCCTTGGGAAGTTTTCAACAAAGCTTTTGTACAGGAAGGATCAATGACATCTTGACATCTTTTACAAAGTTGACTTTAAGTGGTAAAATAGTAACGAGTATGCCATCAAGGCAATGCACCTATTTTGCAAACCTCCTACACAAAAACACAACAGAATATGGAGAAAGTGGCTAAACAACTCTTGGTCAAATAAGTTCCCAAAGAAAATGCTTGGCACCTTCCATATGGTCACAATGAAAATACAGTTGGAGAATCATTACGATTCTTCTTATGGTTCTTCTGAAAGATCTTAGAAACTCATCTTATACACAACTAAAACCTGAATAATTTCTTTCCAATAGGCCACTTCTGATAAAAATGAAGGATTCAGTTGAACTCACTCGATTTCTATGACCTTTACTAAGGTGGGTTTTTTTTAACCTCTTACCTGATGTGCACTGAAAGGTATCCCCTCCTGTACAAATACTACCGATGAAGGAGATGGATTATGACTCAGCTGTTCCTTCAGCTTTACATGAGCTTGTTGAATGGCTCCTGCAGGTTCCTGAACTGTTATTGCAGTGGTATTTTCAACAGGCTGAGCAGTGTGGATGGTATAGATATACTCAGGTGACTGTGGCAGAGAGCAGGTAATTGCTTGTTCTGTTCCAACCACAAATGATGTAATATCTGAACCTACTGGAGTAAGTGGCTCCAGCTGGCTAGTTTGACTCGTGGAAGATGGATTGCTATTGCTTGGATTTGCCAGGATATGTTGACCCCTGTTAGACTGGGAAGTTGGCCCCTGGTTTTCTACAGGCTCTACCTTTACCATCTCTAGTTTAGGGGATGAATGTAGCTCATCTACAATTTGAAAGACAGCTTCCAAGTTTACTTCAGTTTTCTTATTTTCATCAGTAGCACCACACGGCCAGTTAGATGGTAGAAATTCAACTGGATAGGAAGACTGCATTGGAGGATTCTGGGAAAACAGAATAAATTTCAATGGAAAAATAAAATACATTGCAAGAAAAAATAATAACAAGCAAACAGTTAAGATCGTGAATGTGAAATAGAAATGTACTAATCACACGCTAAGGTTTACTGGGAAATTAAGATCCATCTATTATTTAGCAATGAATATTTCTTCATATAGAGTCAGTCAGTCAATTACCATTTATAAAGCATCTACTACATACCAGGTACTGTGTTAAAGTCTAGGGATACAAAGAGGGGGAAAGAGGAGGGGGAAGGCCCTGTTCTCGAGGAGGTCACAGTCTATTGAGTCAAAGTATCCTTGAGTCAAAGGTCCTTGAGAGCAAGAACTTTCTATTCTCTACTCCTAGCAAAGTATCTGGTACACAACAGGTACATAATAAAAAATGTTTGTTGAATTGAGCTGAAACTATACATTTATCATTATGAATTTTAGCACAAGTAGCCACTACCACCAAGTATTTCTATTAACATTGAAAAAGCAATCAAGAAATATCACTTTATTTCTACTACATGCCACTTTAGCAATGTGGATACTACAATAAAAGGTTTAAAAGATTTTAAACTCATTAATTCACTGAAACTAGAGATCTGTCTATTCTACCTAAAGAGACTATGGAAATAGTCACCCAAAGCAAGATAATAAAGCATTCCTATTCAGTGATCTGCTCTGAAGCTATACCTAGAATCCTACCCTATTGCCACTGAGTTAGATAACTGATTTTGAATAAAAAACTAAAAGAATTGAAGCTATACACTTGGTTATGAAAAAGAATATATTGATCTTTAAAGTGACTGAAATCTGAAAATACCAGTACTTTGTACATAGGAGGTGCTAATAAAGGAATGTACGCAGGGAGAATAATTGGCCTCCTACTAGAAATAATAGAATAACATATTAAAGTCATAGGTAATTGTGTTTTCTAATTGGAACCTGGAATACTCCATTTTAAGCAAAAGGGATCATTTTCATTGTTTGGTCTTTTCTACACATCTTTATTTTGTTGCTTTATGATTTACCATCCTTGATTATATACTTAACATGGTGAGCTAGACAGATCACAAGTTTATTCTGATGATATTCAATTTCACTAATGGAATGAAAATTATTCTATAATTTTGGATTTAGTTTTATATTTTAAAGCTTACAAACAAATTCTTCTCCACTAAAATCCTATTATGATGCCTTTATTGTTAGATGGAGGTGATCCTGGGTTCTTAAAGGCTATGTCAGTGAAGCATAAGCTTTGGCAGGTCCTAAACAAACTGGAGGAAGAAACTTCAAGTAGAAGTCTAGCAATGGGCCATTTTGTCTAAGAAACAGCTTGCCTAAATTCAGAGATGCTAACCATCAGATTGGCTCTTGGTGATGAATTTTTTAGCAAGAATAACTCACAAATTATATTAGGCTATACAAAACGTGTACTCTAAATTATTAGAGGTAATAGCCCATTAGGGCAGCTAGGTGGGACAGTGTCAGGCCTGAAGTCAAGAAGACTCATCTTCCTGAATTCAAATCTATCTTCGGACACTTACTAGCTATGTGACCCTGGGCAAGTCACTTCAGCCTGTTGGCCTCAGTTCCTCACCTGTAAAAATGAGCTAGAGATGGAAATAGCAAACATTCCAGCATCTGTGCTGAGAAGATCCCAAATGGAGTCACAAAGAGTCAAACATGACTGTATAACAACAACTACTACTACTACTACTACTACTACTACCACCACCACCCCCACTACCACCACCACCATCACCCTCAATGATACAAAAGAAGGCCAAAAATGTACTCTTCAACTTAGTTTTGGATATTTAACGTTTATAAAACATTCTTCTGGTTGTGATTTAGAAAGACCACTGAATTTGAGATCAGAAGACCTAGGGTATGTGGTATGAATCCTGCTTTTATTATTCACATGACCTTGGGCAAGTTATTTAGCCTTCCTTTCCTGGACCATTTCTTCATTTGCAAAATAAGAAGGGGGGAAGCAGACTACAAGAAATCTAAAATTCCTTCAACTCAAAATTCTGTGATCCTATGAATTCCCAGTGGTAATGTGACATAATGGACAGATAAAGAGCCTGACTTTGAGTAAAGAAGACCTGATTTAAAGTCTTCTTTCTGACATACTGGCTGTGTGACTACGGACAAGGCTTTTAACTGCCCAGGGCCCCACATAACTCTAAGACTACAAGTTACAGAGCAGGTGTTTGTCTATATTGGTAGAGGGAGTTCCCCATATACCAATGAAATCACAGGCTTAATCCAAAAAGAATTCCCACCAGTCATGAATCACAGCGAATCTTTGTTATCTTAAGCCACTTACCTGGAAATAATTGCAGTGTGCATAGGAAGAGGCAGTGGGACTGACACAGCTACTTAGGGCATCCATGTGGGTAGATGGGGAACAACATTGTAGCACAGCTATAATACAAACACAGGAAATACATCAACTATAGTCAGCCTCTATTACATAAGAATACTCCTCTTTCAATTTTGCTGCAAAATACCAAAAGTTTAATGGCATTGGGCTGTTTTTTAACACATTTAGTCCTTTTCACGGATAGTGTTTACTATAAATAATACAGACCTGGTTTTTAAAAAGCCATATGTGACTATTTTTAACATGACCATTTTATTTGCTATTATCTTTTTAAAAATCATTCCTATGGAAAGAGATTTTGTTCTGCTAGAATATTTCCCACATAAAAAGTCTTATTTCAATCAGTTTAGCAGCTGCAAGCATTTTAGGAAATTATTAAGAGAACCTCCACAAAACCCTTCTTAGATGTCTCATAATGCCATGGATTAGCTATGGTAATGAAGCCAAGCTCTGGCAGGTTCTAAACATGTCAGAAAAGCTTTGATTAGTCTTACCAACAGACAGCATCTGCTTTCTAAGGACCACTCTAACTAGGTATGGAAAGATTCACCACCAGCAGGTTGGCCACTTGGCAATGAATTCTTTAGCTGTAACCACCAAACACAGAAAAATATAAAATGGTCCTAAGTCCTGTGTGTAGGCACTTCTGAAGTGGCAGTAGCACAGAGATGTAAAAAGGGGTAGGAGCAGAAGGCATTAAAAATCACAGTTTCTAGATCATCTTTAAACATTAACAATGGTTGCTGGTTCTCTAATAGGAGATCTTTGTCCAGAGGTCAACAAGTAGACACTACTACAGGAAAAGAATTATGTTCATCTTAGCATTTTCACTATAAACAAAACCAAAAGACAAAACTTTCTGCTACTTAACGGCTCACAGTTTCTGACTGGAGAGGCGAATAAAGGAGTTAGAGGAAATGGCTTTACTTTGTGTCCAAGTACAAGAATAATCATTTTAGCGGGTGACATTTGGTCATCATCTATTGAAATCTTTATGCTAAGCATTTGCAAAAAGGCCACCATAAAAGTAAACAATTTGCAGAGCAAAAAAATTCTATGGCTAATTCAATAAATCCCTCCAAATTAATTTGCCATATACTTTAATATTTCATTACTTCAATGCAAAGATGGAAACAATTGTTCAGGATTAAGAAATGGAGAGACTAAAGAGCTGTAGACTGTATTTATACCTATATATCATGAATACTTTCTTCAATAAAAGAGAAATGAGGCATAGGACATGTAGAGCACTAAATAGCATCACAGGAAAATGAAAATTAATGTTAACAAATAGGAAATAACTGGTTACTGATATTGAAAACATTCTGAATCAGCTGTCTGTGTATATTCAGACTACCAACTTGTTAGAATAAAGATCAACAGCAATACTAAACTAGAATCAAAATGAGGAAAACATGGTGTGCAATTAAAATAATTCCAACCTAAACCCTTTAAACAAATTACTGACACGCCAAAAACAGGAAACAGATGGAGGAAGGGATATGTAGACTATCACTATTTCCTAATAAAGTTTAACTGGTATCAGTTCACAGAACAAGGAGACCAAAAGACCCTAGAAACCATCTCTAATCAAACACTTGATCTCCAGAAAGAGATGGCAACTAAAGACATCACCATGAAACATTAAAAATGGAAAAGATCTGGAAAGATTTTTGTAACAAAACTTTTTACTATCAAAGTTAGTGGAGCAACAACATTTGAATTCTAACATCATAGTCCAGGATATGCTTTAAGATGACATGGAAATGATATGGTGTTTTAAAAAATGAACAGGGCAGAAAATGTTGAGGGATTGACTCCTTAGGTAAATGGAAGCGGAATGGTGGTAGGCAAGGATTATTACGTTCATGGGAAAAAATCTCCGACCTTATTCTATCTCTGACTACAACCTCCTATCCTTCAATATATTCTGTCTCATTCTTCCTCAAACCTGTGACCACCAGTCTTTCCATTCCCCCCTGTTCTTCTAGTCTAGCACTCTCACTGTCCATTCCTTTTTCTCCTTTCAGTCTTAATCTTCAGTATCAGAGAAAGAAGTGGCCCTTACAATCTCTCTTTAATGATGGGCTTTCCCCCTGCTACCTACAAACATGCCCAAATCTCTGCCATCCTTTAAAACCCTTCATTTAATTCAAGATACTGCATTACATTATGAAGCCCTCCTCCCTGTTGCGGCCAAATTCCTAGAAAACGCTATACATACTTTTTGCCAAACTTTCTTATTTCTCATTTGCTTCTTGGTCCCTCACATTCTAATTACCATCCTCGCTATTTGACTGAAACAACTCTGTTCTAGGTCACCAATGATTCCTTTATAACTAAATCCAATGGCCTTTTCTCGGTTCTTATTTTTCTTGAAATCTGAACCTTTCTGACAATGCTGGACACTCTCTCTTCTATAAGGTTTCCAAGACAGTATTCTCTCCTGGTTCTCCTTCTGTCTGACCTATTCTTTCCTTAGCTTTCTATGCCAGATTTTCTGCAAGTCTTGTCTCCATTTCTCCTTGTACTCCTGGTCTCCATCTTTCCCTTGATGATCTCATCAGCTACCATGGAGATTTAGTTATTTCACTGAACAGTGCTCCCAAATTATCTATGCAGCCATCATCTCTCTCCTGAAAGCCAGCCTTCCATCTCCAACTGCCTGTTGGACATCACCACCTGAATGTCCCAATGGTATCCCAAATTCAACATATCCAAAACAATTTATCATCTTTCCCCCAAAACCCTAATTTCCCAATCTCTGTCAAGGGTACCATCCTCCTAGTCACCCGAGTTGGCAACGTAGGGGTCTACATTCATTCAACTTGTCATTCTCACTCAGTCTCCATATCTAACTAGTTGCAATCCTGTCAATTCTCCCTCCATATTACATCTGTCTCCTTGTCTATAAATACCGACATCCCTCCTTCAGACCTTTACATCTTGCCTCAATTACTGCTATGACTACATCTCCTTGCATCAAGCCTCTCCCCAAGACAATTCATCTTTTATATAGTTGCCAAATTAGTATTTCTAAACAGAGATCAATGTCACTACACCTGGTCAAGAACCTGGCCAAGCAGCAGAGCCAAGATGGCAGCTGGAAAGCAGGGACTTGCATGAGTTCCCCGCCAGGTCCCTCCAAAAATCTATAAAAAATGGCTCTGAACAAATTCTAGAACTGCAGAACCCACAAAATAGCAGAGGGAAGCAGGGCTACAGCCAGGGCAGCCTGGATGGTCGCTGGGTAAGGTCTATCGCATGGAACTGGGAGCAGAGTGGAGCACAGCCCAGCATGAGCCACACCTGATGCAACCAGACTGGGAGCCCGGCAGAATAGGCCCTAGCATCCTGAATCAGTGAGCTGTGGCAGTTACCAGACTTCTCAACCCACAAACGCCAAAGACAACAGAAAAGGTTAGTGGGAAAAGCTGTGGGGAGTGAAAGGAGTTCCCACTTCAGCCACCGCCCCAGGGGCAGCGGAGGTGGTGCAGCTACAGAACTACAGCTGAAGTTGCTTCCGGTCCCAGGCCCACCTGGTGGGAGGAATTAAGTGGCAGATCAGAGCAGGAGTGCAGAGCCTGCTTAAGATCTGAATCCATTCCGGGTTGGCGGTTCTTGGGGGAGGAGGAGTGCTGGTGTGGCAGAGCTGGCTGTATAGAAAGAGATCTGAAAACAACATTGCAACCCCTCAAGCTTGGGACAAAGTATTCTCTACTCTACAAGCAGTCATACCCTAACGAAAAACTCAAGGGTCAAGTAGTTGGCTGGGAACATGGCCAGGCAGTGAACACAGATTCAAATTCAGTCTTAGACTTTGGAATCTTTCTTTGGTGACAAAGAGTATCAAAACATACAGCCAGAAGAAATCAACAAAGTCAAAGAGCCTACATCAAAAGCCTCCAAAAAAACATGAACTAGTCTCAGGCCATGGAAGAGCTCAAAAAGGATTTGGAAAAGCAAGTTAGAGAAGTAGAGGAAAAATTGGGAAGAGAAATGAGAAGGATGCAAGAAAACCATGAAAAGCAAGTCAATGACGTACTAAAGGAAACCCAAAAAAATAATGAAGAAAACAATGCCTTAAAAAATAGACTAGCTCAAAAGGCAAAAGAACTCCAAAAAGCCAATGAGGAGAAGAATACCTTGAAAGGCAGAATTAGCCAAATGGAAAAGGAGATCCAAAAGACCACTGAAGAAAATACTACCTTAAAAATTAGATTGGAGCAAGTAGAAGCTAGTGACTTTATCCACTGACCTGGAAAATAGATCCAGGAGAGATAATTTAAAAATTAGTAGACTACCTGAAAGCCATGATCAAAAAAAGAACCTAGATATCATCTTTCAAGAAATTATCAAGAAAAACTGCCCTGATATTCTAGAGCCATAGGGTAAAATAGAAATTGAAGAAATCTACCAATTGCCTCTTGAAAAAGATCCCAAAAAGAAAACTCCTAGGAATATTGTAGCCAAATCCCAGAGTTTCCAGGTCAAGGAGAAAACACTGCAAGCAGCCAGAAAGAAACAATCTGAGTATTGTGAAAACACAATCAGGATAACATAAGATCTAGCAGCTTCTACATTAAGGAACTGAAGGGCTTGGAATATGATATCCCGGAGGTCCAAGGAGACAGGATTAAAACCAAGAATCACCTACCCAGCAAAAGTGAGTATTATGCTCTAAGGCAAAATATGGACTTTCAATAAAATAGAGGACTTTCAAGCCTTCTCAGTGAAAAGACCAGAGCTGAATAGAAAATCTGACTTTCAAATACAAGAATCAAGAGAAGCACAAAGAGGTAAACAGGAAAAAGAAATCATAAGGGACTTACTAAAGTTGAACCATTTTGTTTACATTCCTACAAGGAAAGATGATATTTGTAACTCATGAGACCTTTCTCAGTATTACGGTAGTTGAAGGGAATATACATAGATACAGACAGAGAGCACAGGGTAAGCTGAATATGAAGGGATGATATCTTAAAAAAATAAAATTAAGGGCTTAGAGAGGAATATATTTGGAGAAGGAGAAAGGGAGAGATAGAATGTGATAAATTATCTCACATAAAAGTGGCAAGAAAAAGCAGTTCTACTGAAAGGGAAGAGAGAGCAGGTTAAAAGGAATGAGTGAATCTTGCTCTCATCGGATCTGACTTAAGGAGGGAATAACATACACACTCAAATGGGTATATTACCCTACAGAAAAGTAGGGGGGAAGAGGATAAGAGAGGGGAGATTATAGAAGGGAGGGCAGATCAGGGGAGGAGGTAATCAAAAGCAAACACTTTTGAAAAGGGACAGGGTCAAGAGAGAAAAATGAATAGAGGACAGAATAGGATGGAGGGAAATATAGTTAGTTTTTTACAACATAACTATTATGGAAGTGTTTTACATAATGATACATGCATGGCCTATGCTGAATTGCTTGCCTTCTCAAGGAGGGTGGGTAGGGAGGGAAAAAGGGAGAGAATCTGGAACTCAAAGTTCTAAAAACAAATGCTCAAAAAAAAGTTGTTTTTACATGCAACTGGGAAATAGGATATACTGGCAATGGAGTATAGAAATCTATCTTGCCCTACAAAAAAGGGGAAAGGGGATACAGTGCAGGGAGAGTGGGGTGACAGAAGGGAGGGCAGACTGGGGAAAGGTACGATCAGAATATATGCCATCTTGGGGTGGGGGAAGGGTAGAAATGGGGAGAAAATTTGTAACTCAAAATCCTGTGGAAATCAATGTTGAAAACTAAAATTATGAAATAATAAAAGAAAAGATACAAGAATAAAAAACCAAATTATCATCAAACGCATGACCAGAAAAGTGGAGGGGCTAATCATGTAGCAAGAGAAAACAGATGGGTCATCTAAGTGCTTCAATGACAAACACTTTATCTAGAATAAGGAGCTTTGGGTGGAGCTCTTGCAGAGGATTTTATAGGAGGACACAATCAAGAAAAGCACTAAATGGGCACGATATCAAATGTATCACTAAAGGGAATATCTAAATTGATAAGAACATAGATCCATCAAAGTATCAAAGCATTAAGACAGCCAAAACAATCTAGAAATGCTTTCAGCCATTTATTTAAGAAAAAATATACCTGCTGGAAATATTTGCAAAAGATAGCTTAGTTGATGCAAACATTTTTAAAACAATCTATCTGCAGTTAAGAGTGAAAAAGTCTGAATTCCCTGGAATAGTTACCAGTATGAATATAGTCTAAAATGAACAAGATGGGTCTCTCATGTACCAAATGAGAACACAAGTCAACTCTCTAAGATTAAGTCATCTGTTATAACTACATCTTTAGAGATGAATTATAAGATACTTTATTAAACTCCTCGACCTATTTTGAGTGCATGCTAATAAAGCAACAAGTATAACATCCCATGTCTACAGCCTTGTTCAAAAAAAGAAAAAAAAAGTTCTGTGAATTTCATCAAAAAGCTTATCATGTAAAGTAATCAGTGGAAAAGAAAAGAGGATGACAAGTCTCCAAACCATGCCACCATAAAAAGATCAGTCCAAGAAGCTGGAGAAGAGATGATTGGGGGCGGGGAAGGAAGGGAGTGGAGACAATAGGGAGGAAAGAGTGGGAAGAGGGGAGAAAATTCAAATCTATGAAGACCTGTCCTATAGAAGATTTATTCTATTTATTTCCCAAAGTGGAACCATGGAAATTAGAAAGAGGAAGATTTTGGCTTAGCATAAGGAAAAACTTACTAATAATTAGAGCTTTCCAAAAATGCGACAGCCTATATCAAAGCACAGTGAGCTTCCCAAAGTTTTTGAGTGGAGGATAGATGAACACTTGTTGGCTATAATAGTTTAATTAAATGATCTCTGAGGTCCCTTCCAGCTCGGTAAAGTTCTAAAATCAACACAGATGTTCACTTTTTAAAATACCAGAAGACTAAAAAAAGGTATGTCAATATTTACCTTTATATAATCCTTAAAATACAGATTCCATAGAAAACAAATTCAAAGAGAAATAAAGGGAAGCAGCTTGGGAATGGATGGCTACAAGACAGAAATACACAGGGTTTGTCTCTTTACTAATACAGAGATGATAAAAACCTGGGTGTAGCTCAACACAATTTCTCCCCCTCGTGGCAGGAAAAAGTGTAGTCAAGGCTGAGAACTACAGGTTTTATTGCAGCCATAGCCTCAATTTCATAAAAAAAAAAGTTTTAGAATTTAGAAATCAGTCAGTCCAACTTGCCAAGCTTACAAATGAGAAAGCTAAAGCAATAAAAAATTAAACTTAAGGTTTTCTTTCCATTAGGTATCTAAAAGACATAGATTTGTATTTTCAAAGTAGGCCTTTTCGGTAAGACTCAAACAACAAATGGTACCTGACTATAAAAGTATTAATGTTAGCTTAGCACTTATATCTCGAAATTTTAAGTTTATTAGTTCAAAACTAGAGAGCAATCTACCAATGTCTAAACTAACTTGAAAACTTACCTGTGGGGGAAAAAAAGAAAAAAAATTGTTTGCAATTCAGCTTCAGTGCTTCAACATAGCACTCTATCCAAACATGTGTATGCATTCAATATCTCCAGGGGACAGGGGACAAAAAAGAAAGTTTAAGGATTAAAAAAAAAAAGTAAAAGGAAAAAGACAACAAGGTTAAAGGGTTGAAAGAACAGTGATGCAGAAAACAGACTTTGAATTGCAGTCTATCAAAAGAACAGAAAAAGAAAAAGACACACACCAGTTACCTCAGAATTTATAACACTTTCCCTTCAAAAAGGAGATAAAATACGAATACAGTTATTCCTTCCACATTGCAACTTTCCCCACTGCAGTTTCGATATATCGTGGGTTGGCATAAAAAATTAAATGGGAATTTTGGGGGAGTTTTGCTGAAGCTGTAGATGACACATGAAGGCCAGCAGACAGAAAAAGCTTAGAAATTCAGAAATGTATAAAATATATATATATATATATATATATGTAATATTGTATAGTATCAACCCAAATATTACAGTAAGGTACTGTAAACACCTCACAAAAAAAACGAAAAAATTCAGATTTCTTCTCTAGTACAAAGGGAGGGCCAAAAAATTTTATGTGGACTTTCCAAATCTCAGAGGTGCTGCACCCCTCACCCCTGAGATGTAGAAGGGATAACTCTATAAGTATACATATATATGTGTGTGTGTGTGTGTGTGTGTGTGTGTGTGTGTGTGTGTGTGCGTACACAGACACACACACACACAGAGATATGTAGCTATAGGAATAGGCTAGCCCAGTAAGAAAAACATGAAGAAAGAAAATCAAACTCAAATCATTCCACCAGACATTACAGGCCCTAAAAACATTACTTCTTTTCATGACTGAATGCAATAGCTACTTTGTCGTACAAGTGACAGGTCTCACATCCAATTAGAAAAAATTAGGGTTAAATTTGTAATATTATAAAAACAAGATTTGCTAGTTCTATACTTCAAAAGCTATTGTCAGAGTACTTTTTTTAAATTCTCCTTATTTTGATAATGAAGCCAGTAGTTTTTAATCTTTTATACTAAGGACTAAACTTAACAGTCAAAAGTAATTAATATTTAAGTACTTCCCAAGTATTATTTATTGTCTGGAAAATTATGTCATTTGTGAGCTCAACAACAATTAAAGAACTGAATTAGGAATAAATATCTAAGTAAAATATAAATACACCTACCTCTGTGACAGATTTCAGTAAAGATACTTGTCGCACTAACAGTTATGATGATCTAAAGAGGTAGGCACTCAATGTTTACCTGTTAAATGGTTTTCAACTTTAGTAATATTTGGAATGGTCTTTCTTTCTTAAGACTGGGACTCCCTACCTTGTTCAGATTGGAGTTCAGGGGTCTAATCCTACTACTTGGTGGCATGAGAGCTTTGACCTTTTCCATTTCTTACCTATGTCTGACATGTCTCACTAAGCAATCTTATCTTCAATACTCTCCCCACTCCCAGGGGCTCACCCTATTAATGCTGAACTTAGTGTGAATACCCAGTTAGCATAGCTCACTGAAGCTTAGAACTGCCAAGCTTAAGAGACCCACCAGCTTCAACCTCCCCAACAGCTGGGATTATAAACATTTGCTACTATGCTCAGCTAGGGTTCTATTTCACTGTGACAAAGAATACTTCTATGACAGACTCCTTCATATATCAGTGGCCTTTTTAATTTCACAATTTCAAATTTTATCTAAAATATTCCTTATTTTTCAAAGCATTTTCACATAACTAATATCAGTGTCACAATAACTTTTACAGTACTACTTTAGCTTTTAAAGGTCCTCATGAGCATTATTTCTATAATCCCAAAAAATTTAAACCATCTTTTAATTATACGTAAAAAATGGAAAATGAGAAGTTGGGCCAGACTGTGGAAAATTTCACATAATCCATAAAAACACCACCTTTTTTAAGTCTTAAGAAACACTGTATATTATCATGTCATCAATTACTACTTACTTGTCCTTTTTAGTGTCTTCTTCACAGTTCCCACCTTGAACTTCCAGAGTCAATTTTCCATTTAAAGTTTCATATCCTAGCTAATTAATCTTCAAATAAATTATCCTAAACCATAACTCAATTTTCAAAACTTGGGTCATCAAAATTACTTGGCACTTCCTTCTAGTACATAATATACATATAAGGTAGCCTTCAATTTTAACAGGTGGATGTTTACAAATCAGTTATTTGAACTATCACATATTTTGCTCTAAAAAGTGTTCTACCTAACTAGATTTCTAGTTTAGTCTACAAAAGCTAATTTAATCCATAATGTACCTTCAGTCTAGCATTACTGGAACTCATAACCTAACCACAATGCTTCTGGGGGTGGGGACCCTTTGAGAATTTCACCTTAGGATGCCAGGAATTTATCTCTGTTGCTCCTGCTATTGTCCCCAGTCCCAGACACAATTATACCACTAGATGTGGGGAAAGTGAGGGACAGGGACTAAGTAAGCAGTGGAGAGGTCGATAGGGCCCTTGTTTCTCCTTCCTCTAGTTCCCCTTAACCTTCCTTTTCCACCTCACTGGAAGGGTGGAAAGTGTGACGCAGTGGGGATAGAGGAAGAAGTAGTTCCATTAGCTAGATGGGGTTTATTCTTCACTTACCTCCTTCCCTCCCTTCCTCACCCTCACCCCTTCAGAACCAGTGTAGATGAGAAGTAACTAGAGCTCATATTGGGGTACTGGTAAGGTCTGTAATGGAGAGGGGAAAGGGAAAGAGAAATCCTCAGTAATAGAGGGAAGAAAGCACACACATATGTACATCTTACCTGTACTAAATGTACGTATACTACAAATTCATGTTATCTAATGTCAAGTAGGTCTTTATTGCAGCAAAGGCAGTCCTCTTTATTTTCCTCTAATTGATTCCCTACCTCACTTTTCAAGAAGCTAAAAATCTTTTCTTACCCCTTCAAGCCCCTCACACCTTACCTTCTTCCCACTCACTCAGGGGAGTACACTGTCTCTTACTTTATTGACAAAATTGTGGCCTTTCAATATGAGCTCTTTCTTTCATTCTTTTCAACTTAAAACCTCTTGGTATCTCCCAACTCCTCCTATCTACTTCTCTAACAAAGAAATAGCCCTTCTCCTTGCCAAGGCTGACTTCCCTACATGTTATACTTAATCCCATTCCCTCCCCTCTACTCCAGAATACATCCTCAACTATTCCCCTACTCTCTCAAATTTTTAACCTCTTCCTATCTACTGGCTCCTATCTTAACACCTTTAAACAAGTCCAAATCTCCTCCCTCCATCCTTAAGAAGCTTCTCTAGGCCCTACCATCCACCCTCTCAAACTATCCATACCCCTCCTCCTATTATCAGCCAAATTCTTCAGAAAAAGTTGTCTTCTCTTGCTGCCTCCACTTCCTCTTCTCCTCTCCCTCACTCCTCAACCTTCTGAAATCTGGATTCTAATCTCATTAATCAACTGCTCTCTACAAAGTTATCAGTGAGCTCTTAATTACCAAATCTGATCATCTTTTCTCAGTTCTTATCTTTCTCAACCTATATGCTGCACCTGACACTGCTGACCCACTACCTCCTCCGGGATACTCTTTTTTTCCCTCAGGCTTTCCTGACACTACTCTCGGTTTTCCTCCTGACAACTCCCCATAGTCTCATCATTTATATCAGACCCAATGTGGTTTTTTCCCAAGGTTCTTTTCTTGGTCCTCTTCCCTCTATAACAACAGTTCTTAACCTAAGGTCTGTGAAGTTGGTTTTTTTTTAAAAAAATATATTTTGATTTTTATAACCAGTATCTCTGATAAAGGCCTCATTTCTAAAATATATAAGCAAACTGGGTCAAATTTGTAAGAATACATGTCATTCCCCAATTGATAAAATGGTCAAAGGATGTGAACAGGCAGTTTTCAGAGGAAGAAATTAAAGATATCTATAGTCATGAAAAAATGCTCTAACTCACTATTGATTAGAGAAATGCAAATCAAAACAACTCTGAGGTACCACATCACACCTATCAGATTGACTAACATGACAAAACAGGAAAATGATAAATGCCGGACATGTGGAAAAACTGAAACACTAATTTGTTGTTGGTGGAGCTGTGAGCTGATCCAACTATGGATCTATAGTTGGATCCATGGCTCAAAGGGCTATAAAAATGTGCATACTCTTTGAACCAGCGATACCACTTCTATGGCTGCATCAAAAAGACATCAAATGGGAAAAGGACTCACATGTACAAAAATATTTATAGCAGCTCTTTTTGTGGTGGCAAAGGATTGGAAATTGAGGGGATGCCCATCAATCGGGGAACAGTTGAATAAGTTGTGGTATATGAATGTAAAGGAATACTATTGTGCTATAAGAAATGATGAGCAGATGGATTTCAGACAAACCTGGAAAGACTTACATGAACTGATGCTGAGTGAGGGGAGCAGAACCAGGAGAACATTGTACACAGTAACAGCTACACTGTGTGATAAATAACTTTGGTAGACTTGGCTCTTCTCAGCAATGCAAGGTTCTAAGACAACTCCAAAAGGCTCATGACGGAAAATGCTGTCTACATCCAGAGAAAGAATTACAGAGTCTGAATGCAGATTGAAGCATGCTGTTTGCTCTCCCTCTTTTTTGTTTTGTTTCTTCTTTCTTGTGGTTCATTCCATTGGTAATAATTCTTCTTTACAACATGACTAATATGAAAATGTTTAATATGAATGTATATGTAGAGCCTATATCAGACTGCACACCATGTTGGGGAGGGGGGAGGGAAGGAAAGGGGAGAAAATTTAAAACTCAAAACCCTGTGGAACTGAATGTTGTAAACTAAAAATAAATAAATTTTAAAATATACATATATTTTGATAACTGTAATTTGATATCATTGGTTTCTTTTGTAATCCTATGCATTTTATTTTATGTATTTAAAAACATCATTCTAAGGAGTCTATCACAGGCTTTACCAGAATACCAAAAGGGGTCAATGACACAAAAAAATTAAGAACTCCTGGTTCTACATTTCTCACTTGGTGAGCTCATCAACTCCTATGGGTTTAACTAGTATTTCTATGAAGCTAATTCCAAGATCTATATATCCAGACTTGGTCTAGATGGCACCTAATGGACAAGAGCACTGGACATAAAGTCACGAAAACCTAAGTTCAAATCTGGCCTCAGATACTTATTAGCTTATTAGCTTTATTAACTTATTAGCTGTGTGACCTTAAGCAAGTCACTTAACCTGTCTGCCTCGGTTTCCTCATCTGTAAAATGGAGATTATAATAGCATCTACCTCCCAGGACTGCTGTGAGAATAAAATGAGAAAATATCTGTAAAATACTTTGCAAACTTAAAGCACTGTTTAAATGCTAGCTATTATTATTACTGTTATCACCAACAGACTGTTGAACATTCGAAATCTTAAACTCAACACAGTGAAAACTGAACTCATTATCCTTCCCTTACCAGCCCCAACCAAGTCCTCCCCTTTTCCAAATTTCACCATTTCTGTTGAAGGCACAGCCATCCTTCCATGTTCTAAATTTGGCATTACCCTCAACTAACTCCTCACTCTATGTATTCAATCAGTTAACAAATCTCGTCATTTCTACCTTCACAACCTCTCTTGCGTCAGACCCCTTCTCTCTACTCACACAGCTACTATCTTAGTTCAGGCCCTCATGGACCTAGATCCCACTTAGAATTGAGCACCCTGACTCAAGTCTCTCCCCACTCTAGTCCAAACAACACAATGCTGCCAAAGTAATTTTCCTTAAGTGCAGACCTGACCAACTCAAGGATAAGATATAAACTACTTTTTAGCTTTTAAAGCCCTACACAGCCTGGGCCAAACCCATCTTTCCAAACTCACTGAACATTACTCACTCTCCATTCTACGCTCTGAGATTCAGTCAAAAATGACTTTCTCTCATCTGATTCATTTCTGGTTTCTGTGCCTTTGAACAAGTCTAGAATTCATTCCTCCTTCCCTCTGTTTGAGAAGCCCTCTTTTCCTTTCAGATATAGTTCAAACCCCATCTTACACAGGAAGCTTTTCCTGATCCCCTCAACTGCTAGTACCCTCTCTCCCAAACTACCCTGTATTTAACTAATTTGCATATACTTTTACTTACATCCATATTTTATTTATGTTGTATATTATTTATATATAATCTTGTCTCCCCCATTTAGAACACAAGCACCTTGTGAATAGATTATTTTGTTGTTTGTACTTCTTTTCTCAGTACCCAGCACAGTGTTTGGCACACAGTGGGTGCTTAATAAGTACTTGTTGATTACTTGCCTTAAGAAGGCATCATCCTAATTTAAATATCAATGCTTGAAAGTTTCCTGATGTAATCAAAAGGGAAACTGCATTCTGCAATTACAAAAATTTGGTCTCTGCTCCAGCTAGTAAATACCAACTTAGTTATTTGCTAATGTTAAAGTGTTCATATTTTGTTTCTCCAAAATGATCCTATTTAAAGCAAAATAGCAGGTCCCAAATTCTCCCCAAAAGGGAGTTTTAAAAATGACATTAAAAGGAGAGATTTCAAAGATTTTGTCAGCTCTCCAACTAGTCCTACCACCTTCTCTTCTTCTCAGCTTTATTACTGTCACTGCTACATTTAGGGAAGTGCAATGGTCTAAAATTGTAAAAACTTACAACGGCATTGCTATTTAGTCAACACCAGGTTCAGTTAACAGTAAACAGTGAATGCTAACACAAGTAATACATAGCAGACTTACACCTGAAAAAGCAAAAAAAAAAAATTTCATTCCTATGTTCAAATTGCATTCCTTTCATCTATTTTTAGCCATCTTTCTATGCTTAGTCCTGCTTGGAGAAAGAGATATGGACTAGATGAACTCTAAAGGATCCTTCTAGGTCTACAAATCTATGAAAATATATGCTTCTAAATTATTTATTTGTTCAAAGGGAAAAAATCCACCTTCTCTCTTTGTTCTTTTTCAGAAGCACTTATTCCAGGTTTCAATTATTCTTCATCACTCTGCATATTACATACATTACAAGGCAAAACATAACCAAATCGTTAGTACGTTGTCTGCAAAACTGAAAATACATTTGAGCAAAATGGCAATAAAGTATATAGCAAGGTACAAAAAGGTAGCCCCCAAAATAGATACAAGGGTTCAGAGGGAAGCCAACTATGACATGGGTGTTTGACCAGTAGATTAATATCTACCAGTCCATATCAAAACCTTACCAGATAAATTTCTCAATTGGTTTATTTTATAATCTCTGACTCTCTACTCACTCCTAGCCTCTCCTCAGTTTACCAAGATTCTCAACTAGGAAGGAACTACAGAAGTATTTCCCCGTCCCATTTACTGGGGGATTTTATCGACTATACATACCACCATCCACTTCTCCTCAACTTCACTAAGACTTTCAACTCTTGGCCCCTACTTTCTGAATCCTCCCTTTCTCCCATTTCAAATTTTTTGGAAAACAAAAATTAACTTTTATACACAAAAATACTGAATACCTCTGCTGTAATACTCTTCTATAAGGCAAAATTCTGTGTCTGAAAGCATAAGGGAAATGTCCCTATGAAACTATCTAAATACTAAATGAATGTGGTTTTAATATAGTCTTCCCTCATAGATGTATAGAATGTTAAGAATGGGAAGATCATTTGGCCCAACTCTCTCATTTTACAAATAAGAAAACTAGGGTCCAGAGAGGAGTTGTCTAATTAATGAGGCAAGCAGGATGAATATCAAAGGCAAAGTTAGGGCAAGGTTCCAGTATACAAAGTCTTAATTTAACTTCTAGAATACAATTTAAGAGTGCATAAAAGTTTCCCTCAAGATGCATGTTCTTCCAGAGCCTCTAAGAGTTATATAAAAGTTTAAGAGAACAGATTTTAAATAATGTCAATTAAAAATGTGCCCTGGGGGAAAAAAGACATTTTTCTTAGGTATAATCTCATATTCTTTACTATTTGTACTCGATTATACAAAGATTAAACTGCATTTAAGACTATAAAAACTCATTTTTAAAGTACCTTTCTGGAAGCTACTGAGCTAGAACCTTCTCATACCTGTTGGATAGTAGGCTTGGGAGTACTGCGCTGAGGGTGTGTAGTTACTATATTTCTGGGAGGAGCTGACCATTGTTTGAGGCCCTTGCTGAACATGAACAGATGTGGTGCTGGGCTGGAGGGTATACGTAACCTCAGTTGGAAACCTCTGCAGTACAGGAAATGGAACCCCTTTATCTGAGAAAGTGGGGGAAGTCTCCACCTGTCCTGGGTGCATCCCAAGGGAGTTCTGCCACGTTCTAGGAGGGATCGGGGTCCGATCTAAACCTTTCAGCGGGAAAGTGCTGTGGTTGTGGGATGAAGTTGATACGTAGGAATAAGGAGACAAACTATCTCGCCGGAATGACCGGTGAAACTGTCCTACGGCCACTGGTCCTGCATAAAAAAGTGAGAGCATATTTACTTGTTTTGTATGACAACATCAGATACAGTAAAGTAAAGGTAGCAAACTATATTACTCTTGATCTGTACATAATGTAATTCTCAATTATTTAGGACAAAGATGTTAGTTCTAGCAAACTATTTCAGCATCCATAACTTAAAACTAGAAACCTAAATTCTTTAATACCTAAAACTTTACCAGACCATCCCATGGCAAAATCTTAACACCTAGTCTTATAGCCAAATACCTGGTATTGAAAGCAGTTACTCATAGAAAGGGTCATGGTCTCAGCATAAAAATTGTTTCACCTGTGGTAATTCACATAGCCAGCTTTTCTCAGTATGTGAGCTACACGCTAAGAGTTTTAAGACACTCAGAAGATCCAGTAATTCTTTCAGGCCACTTACATACCAAGGAGTAGAGAGTGGTCATGAAAATAAGCAAATTCCTACAAGAAAATTAAGAAATGAAAATCAAAAGGTGAACCTAAAAGGTTTAGCACACTACCCTTTTTTTTTTTCATTTCTGTCCCTATTAGTTTTGTTTTCATGGAAATTTGTGCTTTTAGAAACTCAGGATAGAAATCTTTAACCTCTGCAGCCAGTTATCCTTCAAAACATTTATCATGTCTAGCTTTCCACTCTCTATTCGAATTGCTCCCATCTTACTCCATGTCCTAATCTTACTCCAGATCCTAACTGCCTCAAATTCAGATTACTATTTTAAGCTTCCTGTCTGACATCTATGACACCTATTTCCTCACTCTCCACCCCAACCCATCTCACTGATTAATGTCACACTTATTTTCCTTAGACATTTTCAGTATGTCATTTCTCTGCTCAAAAGTCTTCCATTGCTCCCCATTGTCTACCAACTCCTGGCTTTCAAGGCCTAAATTTACTTCCTTTTACCTCTCAAAACAATATGGGGTATGGCAACTTCCTCCACTGAGACAGATAGCAACCCGTCTATATATTACAATCTTAGAGAGTTGCCTGAGAGTCAGAGAGGTTGTTACTTGCCTACACAACTGGCATCAGAGGTGGCATTCGAACCCAGACCTCCACGTTCCAACTCCAAAATTCTATCTACTACCATGCTGCCACTCTACACCAAATTTTCCACTTTAATCAAACAGGTCTCTCCATACTGTGCTACAAATATAGCACTTTCCTGCCTTCAATCATTTCTAAATCCCGAAGGTGTAGTTCAAGTCCTGTGTCCCCAATGAAACCTGCCCCAACTAGTCCAGCCCAGATCAGTGACCCTTTTTGCCATCCTTAAATTGTATTACTTGTTCTATGTTACTGTCTCTGCTTCTGAACTGTGAAATCCGTGACAGAAAAAAATCTTACTTGTGCATCCACCACAATGCCTGAATAGTTAGCAGGTACTTGATAAATACTTGTTCACAGACTGAACTTGAGCATTTTCAACAGGTGAATGACTGCATTCTCTTCTCCTAACGAAATGTAGGGGTTTTTTTTTTAAATAATGAGTAAGAAAAGTAAACTATTTAATGTGCAAGGCCAATACAAATCTGGAAAGTTGAAATTTTAGGCTATAATTTTTAAACATTATTAGGCAAAGTTGCTCTTATTCCTAGGGTGAAGCTTCTACACAGAGGTATCTGCCTCCATTGCTTCTAGACAAACTCCTTTACGTTGCTTCAGCGTGCTTGCTAATCAGTAAATGAGCTAAATTCTTCTACTTCCTAAAGTAGTAGCAAAAGTCCCTATCATGATTAAACATTCATGATCTAAACCCATTAAAGATCCTTTTCACTTAACTGACCACAAAACTAAAAAATTGGACCTAAAAAAAATGAAACAAGCATAAAAAAGCAAAACCAAACAAAAGGTCCACAAATAAACCACTAAAGCTCCAGAAATAAAATTATCTAAGAGACTTCTGAGACCTGAGATACCAATTAAGAAAGCGCTAAGTTTTTTTTTTGGGGGGGGGGGCTGATTTGCCTCTTTTTCATTTTAGCTAATAAGCTAGGGTTTTAGGGAAAGACAAGATTTAAGTGATACTTCAGAGTATTTATTACATAATATGTCATTTCTGTTGTCTGAAGACACTCAGCTGAAAGTATGTGTTAAATGTTTTTTGGGATAGTACTTGTGTGTTTTCATCAGTGTAGGAACTGTATCTACTCATTCAAATAGGTAACTTCCGGAATTTGTAATCTTAAAACACCTGACTGGCACACTGAAAGGCTGACTGGCTTATAGGTCACAAAGCCAGGAGTGTCATGGCCGGACTCAACCTCAGACTTTCTAGATTCTGAGGCCAGTTTTCTATCAACTATACCACAATGGCTCTCTGACAATTAGGTATTAAGTGGATGAACAAGTAGCAAGGTGACCACTGGGGGCATTGTTCAACTAATATCCTCTGCCTTCAAGGTCTAATTTCACTGAAAAGTCAAAAGTGCTAAGTCAAAAAGCAAAGTTACCATAATTTAAAAGAAACTGTGTCAGGTTATATTTAACCAACTTAAAGAATTACAACTAGGTGACTTCCTTTTTCTCCTTTCATTTTTTTAAGGCTAATATGCACTTTTTGGAAAAACTACAAACAAAATAAATTTATAGCTTCCTATGCAATCTTCCCCCCTCCCCTTCCTACTCGTGCATTTGAGAAGCAATTGACTGAAAACTGCTGTGTCTGTCAAGAAGACCTAGGTTCAAGCCCTGTTTCTAACATATGGCTGTGGAACACGTTGGCCAAACTATTAAATCACAACTACTTAAGGCCTCCAGGACTCTTATATTGTAAAGGGCACCCATCTCCTTTGACTGATGGATGGATCAAGTCCAAAATCAAAAGAAAACTGCCAGATATGAAAAGTTGTCATGCTGCTGGAGACTAGTCTGTCTACATACACAGCTTATGGATCTATGACACAAGGCTACTACAACTATCTCTTCTGAGATTTTGGGCCATCTCGTCATCTTCGATGGGAAGAGTTCCTTGGGTGGCCAATGCCTCCAATTTTACATTTTATCATGTATTTTATCACAGTTTCATCACTGTGCCTCTGCATCCAAAATATAATTCAAGTTACAGAATTTTCAAGCTTCCTGGACCCATTTCATTCAGATTTTAGATCCAGATTGAAACATAAAAAAGAGATTCCCACCAGTGTAACTGTTTTCTGAGTGATGAGATCAATTACCTTTATTATTTTAGGTGCCACTGACCACAAAAATTATAAAATTATGGGCTTTTTAGGGAGGCTTTAAAGTTACCTGGTCCAATTTCATTTTGCAAATGAAGAGATTGAACAGAAGAAATATCATTAGTCTGTGATCACTTTTTAAGAAAGATCCTTTTAAAAGAGAAAGAACAAGTACTTCCTCATTCTATTCTTATGCCATCTCTTAAGAGTTCTATTATGATCATCAAGGTTCTGTCCTATTCAGATTTTATATATGTGTGTGTATATACATATATATAAAATCCATACTATTCAGATCATATAACTAATATATAATTACATGTAATTGATACTATATATGAGTGTGTGTATATATATATGTATATGTGTGTGTACACATGTATATATATAGTATGTATATATATAGTGTGTGTGTATGTATATGGGTGTGTGTGTATATATATATGTGTGTATATATATCTCTATATATATGTATATATATATATATATATAACAGAAAATTGATGGTCAGAATGGAACTCTTAAGAGATGGCCTTAAGAACAGAATGAGGAAATACTTGTTCTTTCTCTTTTAAAAAGATCTTTCTCAAAAAGTGGTTATAGACTTGTTATTTCTTTTTTCAGTAGCTTATTTTGATATAACACACACACACACAAATATGAGTCTTTTCCAAGGCATATTGCTATAAAAATTTTAGGTTTTAATGCAACTGAGTTTGAGCTAATTAATTAATCTTCAGACTATAATGCCAAAACTTGTATCTGTGAAACATGTTCTTCCTGGGCCTATGAAGAAGCAAAATGGTTATTTTCCTGCCTTCCTGGGCCTAAGAAGTGAAATGGTATTTTCCTAGGGGCAGGAGCTCGGAAATTTTTCCTTTCAGACTGATTTGCAAGTTTAACCAACATTTTAAAATCCTGCTACTACTAAGCACAAGATGAACAAATGAAACAAGGTCCTCTTTCATATTTCTACTGAAGTAGTTTAAAGTTGTTACATAGTAAGTGGAGATGCTATATCAGCAGACCTAAGAGATCTAGGTCTAGAAAAAAAAAGAAGATAAAAATGGGAAGGTCATAACAGCAGTCAGATGATAAAGCTAACAGAATAATACAAAATCAAAAATGGGAAATGAGAAAATTCATGTACTGAGATACAAAGTTATAACAAGGTCTGAAGGAAAGAAAAATAGCAAAATGGAAAAATGAAAGAGTTAGAAGGCAGACTAAAAATGGGGAAGGGAATAAGCATTTGAATAGTGCCTACTCCTCTGTGCGGAGCGCTTTTTGCAAATATCATCTCATTTGGCCCTCACAACAGCCCTGCAAGGTAGCTTCAACTATCATCTCCATTTTAGAGATGAGGAAACTGAGGCAAACAGAGGTTAAATGACCTGTATCACAGAGCTAATAGGCCACATTTGAACTCGGGTCTTCCTGACTCTATCCACTGCGCCACCAGTTGTCCCACTTAACTACAGTTAAAACAGGGGTATGACTTGACATTTGCAAACCTGTAGCAGAACTGCATTCTATTCAAACCAGAAACAGTCATCTCCCTCCAATCCCTGACTCAGGCAATCTTAACTTAATATCAGTCTACACTTCCATACATTCTATATGGCTTTGAGATATGAATGGCCTGTTTAGCAATGAGAAAGGTTGAGAGACAGACACTAAACACCTAGATGGACATATCACATCTGCAGAATGAATGGATTTTGAAAGTAAGTCCTTCTTAAAAAATAATTCAGGAATTTTAAAAACTCTAATCACCTAAAGAACTCATACTATCTAGATGAAATTATTCACTGGATGGTGGTGATTTTTCTAAATAACAGATTAAGACCTAAAAATTATTCATTCCCTGAGGGTAGACAAGCTAGAACAAAGCCATAAAGCGAAAAGGGAATGAAGACTTGAGTGTTGATGTATCTAAAGAGGACATTAGATATTAGATTCCATTTTTGTGTATGTCAGCAGAGGACCAGTTTTCCAGTTACTTTTCCTTGTGTTCACCAGGTAGTTGGGGCAGGCTTGTGACAAATCTGAGATCTTTCTCTATCAGCATCAATGACCACAACATAAAAGGATGTTCCTTCTAACGGATGAATATATTCCCATTCCAATGCTAGTTTTTCAACTTCATTCACCTAGAGGCTCTATCCCCCTTATTGACAAGCAGGGAGTCATGAACACTAAATCAAACATGCCACCTATTATCTCATCTTTCAAAACCCAAGAAATTAAGCCTTTTTTTTTTAAACAATCTAGAAGCTAGTCTCCTTCAGAAGCTAACTAGTCCCACAGGGAAGTTCCACACTCCTTACCTCCAGTACTTTTCTTTTTTTCTCCAATTTTAGAAAGTACAGAAATGCCGACAGATAAAGTCTATATTGAATGTTACTATTAGTCTTCTAGTCGAAGGTAAAGTCAAATTGAACTGTTTTTGTTATAATTTGTTGATTTCTCCCAGATCATCTTGCTTTGTAACATACTGTCTCAATAGTGAGGGAATGGAGATCCTGCATCACAATCTTGTTACGTATAGGTTTCTGGGAATTGTGTCGGAAATGAAGGTTATAAACTTCTTTAAAAATAAAATACAGCTGGAATGGCATGAACCTTTCCTTTTGCAGGAATACTGAAAGATTACTTGTGCCCAGTGGCATACTCTTCTAAACAGAATGAATCCTAAAAGTTAAAATAACATATGCTTTCTAATTTTGAATAGCAACATTCACTAAATGTTTTGCTTTATTATTTGAGTAAAGGTTGACATTTGGATCCGAAGTCCAGTGTGCATCTTGTGTACAGCCACTAGAATTTCAATAAGCCTTTAAACCCTACAATTTGTAGTAAGTTCAATCACATGATTCTGTCTGGAGGAGTGTAATACCTCATTAAAATTTTTTTTAAAACATTTTATGTTTATATCTTGTTCTAAGACACATAAACAATCACCACCGTTTTAGATGCTACTGTAAGATACATCTATATGTACCACATGTAACTATACAACATTTCTACCAAGATTTTTTGGATCTACAAACTGTTAGAAGTAGGCTTGTATGTCAATAACTGAACTTCTACAGAGTCCTGTCCACTTTCTTTGCCCAGACAGAGCCAAAATTCTATCATTTTGTCTTTGTGACTTTCTGGTTCCCTCCAACTCTGACTTTCATCATGCTTTTTTTCACTTGTAAAGAGCAATCCAATTTCATATTCCTTTATGGAAGAAGTTCCTTCCTAAGAACTCATGGCCTGGGAAAGGTCTGTGATCCCTCTAAATATCCATGGGTCTATCTCAGCAAGACCAAGGGATATGACAATGTATATGTAAACCTTGACATTCAACTGAATCCCATGTGGGTGTCAAGTCCAAAACAAGGCAGAGAGGTGCACGGCAGAAGCTGTTGGGCCGCTGGTGCATAGTAACTGATGAGGGCGTCTTCAGGCGTGCCAAGTGTGATCGCCTGACCGCGGGAGCAGGGCTGCCACCACTGAGAATGGGTATGGGGTAGCTGGATGTCTCAAGGAGAAAACTGACATAGGGAAAAAGGCCATGGTGGGGCATGGGGGGGGAGGGAGGTGGGTGGTCCTGATGTCAAAGGCCCTAATGGGGATCTGGGAGAACGAGATGGGGGGCGTCCTGATATTGCCTCCAAGCCCAAAAGTCTCTCTGTCCCACCTCCTTCCCCGCCCCACTTCTCAGAGGTCCCCTTAGGGAAGAGGCAGTGACCCTTTGGGGGCTGACCCCTACCCCCAACCCGGCCCGGGGCAGGGGGTCCCGCCCGAGCCCGGAGGCCGCCAAGTGTGAAGCTGCCCCGGCCGACTCACCGTGCGGCTCAGGCCGGGCCCCCGAGGGCGGGGGTGGCGGCGGCGGCTCCTGGTGCTGCAGCGGGGAGGTGGAGGCCGAGGCCGAGGCCGAGGCGGAGGTGAGCAGCAGCCTCTGGAAGCGGTTGGGCGGGCGGCAGGAGACCTCGAGGCCGGCCGCCAGCTTGGCCTTGTTGGCGCTGGTGAGGCGCTTGAGGTGCACCAGCAGCTGGGGCTGATCCCGACGGAAGTGCGGGCTGTGGAAGTGGTGCAAGGGCCCGTCGCCCGCCGGCCCACCCCCACCGGGCCCCGGCCCGGGCCCCGCCGGACCGGGCCCCCCGAGCACCACCTTGCGGAAGCCGTAGAGGTTGAGCTGGCGGATGAAGCTCGTGAAGTTGGTGGTTTTGAAGAGCTCGGGTTCGGCCCCTCCGGCGCCGCCGCCCCCGCCGCCTGCCCCGGGCGGGCTCAGCAGCTCCGCCTCGAAGAGCGGCTGGTCGATGAGCAGGCCCTCACCGCGCCCGTCCCAGCGGATGGAGCGGTAGCGCGGGCTGTTCACCAACCGCCACAGCTTGGCTGGGAAGTTATTGGGGTTGATGGGCGTGGAGAGCAGCGCCTCCTCCATCGTCCTCGATGCCCGGGCCTCGCCCCGCCGCCACCGCCGAGCCCGGCTCTCCCACCCCGTTCTCGATCCCCCCCGGGCTTCGCCTCGCCCTCCCCCCCACTCCTGCGCCCCCCGCTCCCCGCCCCGGCCCCCGGGAGACCGTTGGTGCGCGAGGCCGCGCCGCTCCTTCAAACCCGGCCAATGGGGCCTCGAGTTCCCGCCGCGCGCCTGCTCGCTCCGGCGAACGATCTCGGCGCCGCCCCCTCCCCCAGCGGGCTCTCCCCTCCCCCAAAAGCGCTCGCCCAGGCCGATCGAGCCCGGGGAGCCGTGGCTGCCCGGAGCCGGTGGTCACCCGCTGCCGGCCTAGCCGCGTGCGCCCCGGCCAGAGCCGCTGCAAGAAACAAACCTCGTTCCGTTAAGGAACCCAGTGTGACCCCCCACCCCCACCCCCAGCGAAGAGCCGAGTGGCAGGAAGAAAGGGGGGGGCAGGGAATGAGGTGGGGGGGCCTTGCAAAGCCCACCAAGCCGCGGACCTGCATGGCGTAGGGTGGCCCTGACAGTTCCTGGCCTGGATTCCCAGGACTTGGGTTCAACTACCCTATCGTGCTCGAGCCTGCCTGGGTAACCTTGGACCTGTCACTTAACCTATTTAAACCTCCGTAAAAAAAAAAAATAAGAAGAAGAAGAAATGGAGGCCGTGAGGTTGAATGTTTATTATCAATAAGAGAAACATAGGTACCCTATGCTCCCAAGTCCCAAGACAACATTGCCGTCATCCTCTTGGGCAACAGCTCTCAACAGAAAATAGGCTCTCAACGAGATGGGGTACGCTTTGGAAAGCAACCGTGTGCCTTTGCTCAGCCCAATTTGTTAACTTTGGTGTGGCTGAAGGCAAAATGTGGAAGGGAGGTCAAATGACAAGGGGGCGAGGGGGAGGCGACAGGGACCCTAGGTACTTGAGAAAACTTTAGAATCTAATCACACAGGCTTACTTACAAGTAACCAGAAAGGAAACAGATGGGAAATAGCTTCTCAGGCTCTTGGGTTCAGTTCCTCCTCTCCTCCCCTCCCCCGCAGAAGCCAAAAGGATTTTAGAGGTTTGGTGTCTATCAACAGAGAAGGGGATGTTGAAAAAAGGGGATGTTATCAATGAATGATATATTGCCTGGGTACTGCTCAAAGTAACAAAATTTAAGTGTTGGGGCTCTCAAACTTAAAATCTAAAACCAAAATTGTAAAAAAAAAAAAAATAGTAAAAAGACCCAACAAAGCAGCACTAATATAGAGATTTTATTTAAACTGTATTGAGTTTTTACAGCACATTTCATGTTTGTCACAATGCGACTAAACAGTTTGGATTTTTGGCCACATCATATTACTTTACACCCACAAGAGCTCTGAAAGGAGTCTTTGATGAACATAGCTGAGCTGGAGGCCCCCGAGTGTCTCTCTTTAATACCATGCAGTTTAACTCACTGTATGGTACAGTCCCTCAAAACAGCCACACAGAGCGGACAGATACAGTCTCCTCTTTTCACATATTACCACAGTCTTTTTGCTTTCTGAATTTACAGACCACCATAAAAAGTACAGAACTGTGCATGGGCAAAGTAAAATGTAAATGAAAAACAGGTCAAACAATTAAAAAGCCACTCAACTTTCAATTTAAAAGACCAGAGAGTACTTCACAGAATTTTATGTATCAGACTACATACTACATAAGGAGTCAACGGTTTGTTACTTTTTCAGTGGCCTCAGGAGTCTCCTACACTGGAGTCTCCATTATTCAACTCCTTCATGTAAAATGTTAAAAAAAAAAAAAACAACCCCAAATCCTCTGCTACTTTGACCTAATATACCATTGTGTTTTCCTTACACCCATGGCATTAGCACATGGTCAGAATAAAAACAGCATTGATACTTCTCTGTAGGAATCAAGAATAGGTCAGGACTTCTAATTATTCTCTTCCTAAATGCAGATCCTAGTTAGTTTTCTCAAAAATGAAAAAGTAAAAAGTCTTGGAGATAAAATTCTAGGAAGCAACATAGAAACAGTCAAAGAAACTGTTATCCCAGCCTTTCGAACAGGATCAGCTTAGATATAATGCTTTGTTGTATACCCACTAACTAAAGAGTAGAGGAAGTCCAAGAGGAACTCTGGGAAGTGGTTTCATTATGGACCAAGGAGACTGTATCTGTCCCACAAACATAGATACTACAGGACATGGCTATATCACTGTATCTTTTGGTTAAGTGCCACTGGTACATGTTACGATGAAAAGAACAGAATGTACAGTCCAAATGGACCTGCATTTCTCTCTCCAAATTTTGGTATCAATGCTATATCCTCCTCTGTTTGGGTTCCATTGTTAAGTGCACAGAAATAGACAGCAGCATTTGTTCTGAAACCCTCACATACCAAACAGTATATTCCAGGAGGTAAAAACCAAACACTAAATTCTACCCTCAAGGTGTCAAGTGTTCAGGATAAAGAGCAGTGTGACCCAGAGGAGGCAGTAGCCAAGGGAAGAGCAACATTGGAATATTTTTTTCTACGTTCATGCCAGGAGAGGATCAGGGTGTAGTTCCTGTGTTAGCACCAGGATGACTGGGAGAAGTCAGGCAAAAAGGGCACTGAACAAACCAACAGACACCTCCACAAATGGATTTTTACTTTCTCCCATCTCCTCATTTTTTACAGCTCATACCTTCAGAGCTGACCACTGGGTGATTGAGTCTACTGCTTTCACAGCTCAAAGAACTCATCTATGTTGGGACTGGATATCAAGAGAGATTGGCTCTGCTCCAAAATGAAGTTTTGCTCCTAATTTCTTCTACACTTAGTATCCCCCATACTGCCAGCTCATGAGCCAAGAACCAAAAACATCCAACTTCACCTTTTGCCAAAGCATTCTTCAAACCAAACTCCACAGAAAGACAGAACTAATGCAGCTACACTGGAGTGTCTCTAACGACTGAGCCTTCATGCACAGACACAGAGCACAGAGGTATGCTGTGGAGATCATCTCAGATAAGATAGAAACTCCCAGCTTACATTATAATCTGCTTTTTCAGGGTGGAGAAATGGGAGCTGAGTTGCCACTTGGAGTTTGGTTATAAACATGTCTTTCTATTGCTGTTTGGGGCACTTTGCACCAGGCAGTACCTTTGACATCATCATCTTATGACCCACCCCCCCCAGGTGAAAAAAGTTGGTGTCACCTACATAACCTTAAAGCTCCAGACCTAAAAGTCTGGAGCAGAACCTTTTACACCAAGGTGAGGTTCTCACCATTAGAGGACACTCTGCCAAATTGGAATTTCTCTGCTCCAGTCTGATGGTACCAAGGAGGACTTCGCAAGACGGTGTCTTCGAACTTTGTGTTCATGAGCCACACCAAGGAACCTTCAAAACTATACCTGAAGCAGATCCTCCCTTCAAACCTGCTAAAATTAGACAGGTGGTCTCCACTGGCATTCAGCTAGAAGCTGTAGCAATGGGTTTCTTCAGATGTTGGCTCATGAGTTCCCTGGCACGTGACACTTGGATGTGTTCGTAACATGAGTTACAGACAAGAACTGGGTCATAGAGCTGTTGATCAGGAATGGGCAGCTTCAGGTGGCAGCATCCAGCACAGAACACATTCCCACAATTTCTGCCAAAAGATTAAAGGGAGATTTTAAAATGCATATGTACTGAGAATAAGTGATAGAGTGAAAATAGGCTTCAGAGGTCATCAGTGTGGAACAGACAAACCTAAAAAAAAATAAAAATAATACATAGGGATCATTTCCGATTAAGGTCAAAAGATCTTACCTGCAGTGGTGTCTCCTTTTGGCCAGCCAGAATTCACAGTCACAGTTATAGCAGTGAGATGCCATATGGTCTGGAACCCAACGAGTCACCTGACAGAAGTAAAGGGAGAAAAATTCAGGTTCTTTTCCAAGTAGACTACATCAACAAAATAAATTTCCTCTTATTTTACAGGTGTCTATTATTTGCCTTGCAAAATTTATAATAATAATAGCATTTACATAGGGCAAAGTGCCTGACACCTTCATCTCAGTGAAAGATAGCAGTCTATAATGTTGACAAGTGTGCTTGTGTAATACAGAATCATACCTCAGTTTCTTTCTTATCAACAGGTTCCCAGCTTGCTTCTGAAAGGCAATCCTCACTGTGATCAGAGCCAAAATCCTCTGTGTCACTGCCATCAGACTCTTTCAAACACGTCTAAAGAAAATGCAAAGACACAGAAAAACAGATGCTCCATAAAATTCCAAGTCATACCTAAAACACTAAGATTTTACCCTTAGATTGTCCCACTAGCAGACGGTGACAATAGCAAGAGAGCCATTTCCTTAATATCCCAACCATAGAAAAGAGAAAAAGTCTATATATATTATATATTGTACTATGCTATATTATATTATTGTTCTTATATTCCCATGAGGAAATAGGTTGATCCTCAGAACACAAAACATGAAGAAATCATGCTGGGAAACTGACTACTGGAACAAAGTCTCTACTTACAAAGTCATCCTCGTAGTCCACGGGTGGCTCTGCTGCAGGGGCACAGCAGTGACGGATGTCCAGCCTCATCTGGAGTTCACGCACCTGCCTCCGCAGCAACTCTACTTCTTGTTTGTACCCTGCTTCAATTTGCCGCAATCTGTGCTGGATCACATCCGTGGGGAAGGGTAGGCCATCATCATCCAAGTAGAGAGGAGGCACCGGAGAAGGGCAACTCACTGGAATAGGCTTTGTACTAGACACCTGCTTGGAGGGACCAGATAGCCGTGTCCGGCTGTTTTTTCCTCCTGAGCCAGTACAGTGTCCACTGGAATGCTTAGAACAAACAGGTGACTTCACACATTCTCTCTGAGCCCACTGGCCACCAACATAGGTCCCTGACCCCCGTATCTGCTTATTGTTTGACCTCTTACTACAACAGCCATAAGAAAGCAGACGTCTAGGGGTCTCCCCATTTGGGAGTGAAGTCACCATTCCCTGGAAACTGTCCCAGTTGGATCCCAAAAATGAAAATTCACTTGTCTGGCTCTGGGAAATTGGCTTTCGGACCAATTCCAATGGCCCTTTGCCAAAGCGAAGATTCTCCCACAATGGCCCATTTCTAACTTTCCCTCTTTGACCATCATCTTCCTCCCAGTGGGCAGGATCTAGCTGAGTATTCAGCTGCTGCTCCTGGGTGATATTTGACACAGAGTCTGAAAGGTCTTGGCAAGGGGGACCCAGGAGTGGGTCTGGAAGAGTTTGGCAGGCAATACTTGGTGGGTTATGAAAGATACCTATACTGGGGTCTGGAGCATCTTTGTAGGGCACGCCTGGCATGGGGTCTAGGGGAGCTTGTTCAAGAATGCCTTGATCAGGAGGGGAATCCTGAGAGAAGGACTCCGGAAGTTTAAAGATTCCATTACATTCAGAGGAAACAACCTGGGAGAGCATCTTGGCAGCATTTTTCTCGGGACCGTGTGTAGTTGTACATTCTCCAACATCATCGTAAGTCCTACAAAGCTTGTCCAGAACAGGAGGGCTTGCAACTGTTTCAGAGTCCTTGGTTTCTTCCAGGTCTTTGATTTCAGGATCACAGGGGTGGCTCTTTGCTTGCTGTAGTACCATGCTATTTAATAATTTGTAACTGGGGGAACAGTTTTTGTGATTCTTCAAAGTATTATTGCTCAAGCAGTCTTTTTGGTTGCTGGGCTGAAGATGGCCCAGTTCCTCCACTGGCTGTTGAGGGCCACCTGGCCCATGTTCTACTAAGGGTATATCTGTTCCTTCAGAATTACTGTGCCAGGGCTCCAGGCCTGCCCTGGCTTCCTGACAGTGGTTATTTAGGTTGGGATCACTAGAAGTCCGAATCAGTGCACTGCTGGTGTCACAGGCAGAAAACAGGTCATCCATGGACCTTGTTTTAGGTAACCTGTGACAACAAGGAGTAAAAGCCTGTAAGTCAGGTAAGGGATTCAGAACCAAAACGAAGATTTTTAAGTGATTCCATACCCAAGTCAATCTGAACAAATATTCATTGAGTACCTCTAGGGTGGTAACTACATGCTAAGGAGATACAGAGAAAGCATTGTCCCATTGGATTAGGCTGGTGATTACACAGCTGTAGAGAGCTCCCATGTGAGGATCTTCCTATGCTAATGCATATCTAGAACTTTCTCTACATCTAGTCTTAAGAGTGTTGCCCAGAGCATGAGGAGGTGAAGTGACTTGCTCAGAATCACACAACCAGTATGTAAAAACAAAACTTGAACCCAGGTCATCCTAAGGATTAGGCCAACCTAATTATCACTTTTATATAGATGACTCCCAAGTCTATATCTCTACTCTTAAACTTTTTTCCCCATGTTCCAGTCTCACATGTCTACTAGCATGCTGGACAAACTCACTATGTTCCAAAGCAAGTCTATTATCATCCCCAACAAAAAACAGTTCTTTCGTGACTCCCCTGTTAAGATCATCACCATTCCTAACCTGTTTGCTTCGCACTTTCCTCAGCTATAAAAAGGGGATAATAACAGCACCCACCTCATAGGGTGGTTGGAGAAACCGAATAAGATATGTGTGAAGTGCTTAGCACAGTGCCTGGTACACAGTATGTGCTATATTCGTGTATATTCCTTTTCTTGACCCTTCCAAGTCACCCAGGCTCAAAATCTTGAAGTCATATTTGGATGTGAGAGAACAGTGAAATGAGTTGTGAAAATCTCTAAGTATTTCCAAAATGTTTCTCCTATCTAACCCTCCTACTCATTCCCACTGTTATCCATCTTGTCTGAGATCCTATTCTTACCTTGCCTACTCTAATTACTTTCTAACAAGTCTCCTTTTTCACATCATATTGCATGTAGGAGTGGGGTCAGTAGCACAGCTGAAAGAGTACCGGCCTCATGAAGACCCGATGTCAAATTTAGCATCAGATGCTTACTAGTTGTGTGATGATAAGCAAGCCACCTTAAACTTCTATCTGCCTCAGTTTCTTCAACTGTAAAATAGGGATAACACCACCTATGTCCCATGTCTTTGTGAGGGTCAAATGAAAAAATATTTGTAAAGTGCTTAGCATGTTTTTTTACCTGATATGTTACAAAGTTCTTTCAACCAATGCAATAACAGTTAACAGCATGGCCAGAAGGTTTTTCCCTTTCACTGTCTCCTAGTATCAGCTCTAAGGTTGTTCGTCACTTCCAGGCAGAAGACAGGAGCTTATCTGCCCTTTCAACAAATTTTTCCTCTTTCAAGTGGCCCAAAGTGGTTGTGATATATACAAAGTTAGACAAGTAGTATACTGAAGGTACTTGAGGCCAAGCCATAGAAAGATAAATTGAAAGAATTAGAGATGTTCATCTTAAGAATTCAGTTGGCATAACGCTGATTTCAAGTATTTGAAAGGCTATCATGTGGAAGAGGAATTAAACTTGTCCTGCTTAGTCTAGTCCTAAGTGGCAGACCTTGGAGGAATAGGTACCGACTTAACAAAGAGGTAAACCCAAGACTTGACATTGGAGGAAAACAAAATAAAACAAAGCAAAACATCCCTAACTCATTCTCAACTCTTAGAGCCAACCATATGTGGAATGTCTTGTTAGGCAGCAGGTCTTCCCTCACTTGAGGGTCTTTAATGGAAAACCTGGATGAGTACTTCTCACATATGTAGTAAATGTGGATGCTTTTCTTTGCATCGGTCATATATAATTGTCTTAACACTAAATCCAATGTCCCAATAATCTTTCCAATAAATTATTTATTCATGTAAAAAATAAGGAGGTGGCTGGGTGGCACAGTAAGTAGAGCACCAGCCCTGAGTCAGGAGGATCTGAGTTCAAATCCGGCCTCAGACATGTGACACACTTACTAGCTGTGTGACCTTGGACAAATCACTTAACCCCAATTGCCCTGCCTTCCCCCCTCCAAAAAAAAAATTTAAGTAAAAAATAAAGTACTTAACACAGTGCCTGGTGCATAGTAGGCACTTGATAAAATGCTTGTTTCCTTCACTCCCTCTACCCTGCAATCTTTCTCCCTCCAATCCAACCTATATATTGCTGCCAGCATAATCTTCCCCAAGCACAGCTTTTGATTTGCTTTCCTTTTTTGATGAAAAAACGTTAATGGCTCCTCACTACCTAAGATACTACTTCTATAGTCTTTAATCTAATATTGAATAGCACCCAAGACCCTCCATAATATGGCCTTACCCTCTCCTTCCAGCTTTATTTCCACTGCTCCCCTACTGTGCTAGTCACTGTCACCCAAATGTGTCCCGCGTTTTCCTGCCTTTATTCATGCTGTGCCTGTGTTGAAGATGCACATATCCAATTCAATTCAGTTAAACACATATTTAGTACCTCCTACGTGCAAGGGACTGCGCTAAATCTATTTTCCACTACAAAATTGAAAAATAACAGTCCCTGTCTTCAAGGAGCTAATATTCTAAAGGGGCATAAGAAGAGATACTGTTTGTACATAAATGAGTGTGATACAAAATAGGTTATGACGGAGATAATAAGAAAGCCAAGCCAAGGAGAGTCAGACAAAATACTATTCCCAAGTGGAAGAAAAAGATCAGTTTCATCTGTGAGGATCAGTTTCATCTGTGAGAGTCAAAGATAAAGTGACCGGGTTTGGCCTGGAAGGAGGGGTTTCAGACAGATAGAGGGAGACGGAATTCTAAAGGACGCATGGGAAAACAGCACAGGGAAAAGCTTTAAGCTAGAAGAGGGTCTAGGATAAGAGAGATCCAGGTGAAGAAAACACAGACCACATGAAGAAAAGTATGAGATGAGGCTAAACTGGTGGGCTGGAGCCTGATGATAGAAAGCTCTGAATGCCAGGGTCATGAGTTTATATTTTATAATATAAAAACAAAACTTACCAATGAAACTTTAAAAACAAAGGGGGAAAAGAGTTTATATTTTGTACCAAAAGCAACGAGGAGCCACTGAAGACTTCTGAGGGGGTAGGATGGCATTATCGTAGGTAGCTATGCATTATGAAAATGCAGCAGTGGTATGGGGATGAACTAGACACAAGAGAAGACTGAGGGCATGAAGACACGCTCACAAGTTATTACAATAACCTAGGTGAAAAAAAAGTAAGGGCCCACAATAGAGTGGTTATAGTAAGAAGGGTAGATGGAGACAGATTCCACAAGTGCTGTGGATATAATAATCACAGGCATTAGCAACTGATTGCAAGTATATCAGAGATGGAGAAGAGTCAAAGATGACTCCAAGGTTACAAAATTCTACCTGGCTTTCAAAACCTGTCTTAGAAGCCACCTTCACAAATCCATTCCTGATTCTGCTGAATTAAATGGGATCTCTTCCTCCTCTAAACTCCAATAGCACTTTGTACCTCTCATCATATTTATCATGTTCTTCCTTTGACTGTGGTATTTATGTTTTTACCCCATTAACAGGACAGTAAGCTCCTTGCAAACAGCTGCTATTTTACCTTTTTATCATCTGCAATACCTAGTCTAATGCCTTGTACATAAAAGGCAATTAATAGCTATCTGCTGACCACAGAAATCAACTTCTGAAGGACAAGATTCAAGCTCACCATCTGACAGAAATTGCTGGGAAAGCTGGAAAGCAGTTTGGAAGAATCTAGGCATAGGCATCTCATACCATATACCAAGGAAAGGTCAAAATGGATACATGAATTAGACATAAAGGGTGATACCATAAGTAAATTAGGGGAGCATGGAAAAATGTACCTGTCAGATCTATGGATAAGAAAAGAGTTTATGACCAAACAAGAGACAGAGAGGATCACAGAAAGTAAAACGGATAATTCTGATTACATGAAATTAAAAAGCTTTTGCACAAATAAAACTAGTGCTTCCAAAATTAGAAGAAAAGCAGGAAACTGGGGAAAAAATTCTACAGCAAACATTTCTGATAAAGCCCTAATTTCTCAAATATATAGAGAACTGGCAAATTTATGAAAATAAGAGCCATTCCTCAATTAATAAGTGGTCAAAGGATATGAATAGTTTTAAGAAGAAATCAAAGCTATCAATCATCACATGAAAAAATGTTCTAAATCCCTACTGATTAGAGAAATGAAATTAAAATGACTCTGACATACCACCTCACACCTATTACATAGACTAACATGACAAAAGGAAAATGACAAATGCTGGAAGGAATGTGGAAAAACTGGGACACTAATGCACTGCGGTGGAACTGTAAACTAGTCTGGAGAACTATTATTCATTCTAGAGAATAATCTAGAACTATGCCCAAAGTAGTATAAAACTATGCATGCCCTTTTACCCAGCAATTCCATACTACTAGGTCGATATCCCAAAGAGATCAAAGAAAAGAGAAAGGACCTATTCATACAAAAATATTTATAGCAGCTCTTTTTTGTGGTGGCAAAGAACTGGAAATCAAGGCAATGTCATATGATTGTGGTGGAATACTATTGTGCTATAAGAAATGATGAGCAGCTCAGAAAAACCTGGAAAGCTTTACATGAACTGATACAAAGTGAAATGAACAGAACCAGAAGAACAGTGTATACAGCTGTTACTGTATGAGGATCAACTGTGAATGACTTAGCTACTCTCAGCAATACAATGATCCAAGACAATTAATTCTGAAGGACTTATGGTGAAAAAATGCTATCCATTTCCAGAGAAAGAATTGATCAAGTCTGAATGCAGATTGAAGCATACCTTTTCTTTACTTTACTTTTCTTGTTTGTTTTCTTGTCTGTTTTCTTTCGTAACATGACTAACACAGAAATACATTTTGCATGACTGCACATATATAACCTATTTCAAACTGCTTGCCTTCTCAATGGGGGGGGGGGCAGGGCAGGAGAAGGAAGGAGAGAATCTGGAACTCAAAAATTTTAAAAAACAAATGTTAAAAATTGTTTTTACATGTAATTGGGGTAAAAATAAAACACCAAATTTAAAAAATACGCACACATACACACACACATGCACACAGCAAAAGAGAAAAAAGAAATGATGAGCAGGATGGTTTCAGAAAAACCTGGCAAGGCTTATATGAACTCGTGAAAGTAAAGTGAACAGAACCAGGGGAACACTATACACAGGAACAGCAATATTGTTAAGGACGATTACCTATGAAACACTTAGCTTCTCTGATCAAGACAATGACCCAAAACAATTTCAAAGGACCTGTGATGAAAAATGCTATCCACCTTCAGAGAGCACTGATGAACTCTGAATGCAAACTGAAGCATACTTTTTAAAAAATTTTATTTTGCTTGGGTTTTTTTTCTGACTTGTGTTTTCTTTTGCAACATAGCTAATATGGATAAATGTTTTGCATAACTTCACATGTATAATGGATATCAAATTGCCTTCTTAAGGAAGGGGAAGAGGTAAGGGGAGAGAGAGGATTTGTAAGTTAAAATTTTAAATAATGAATGTTAAATTTTTTATATGTAATTAGAAACTAATGAAATAAAAACAGATTAAAAATAATAATCTGTTGAATTGAATATTACAGACTAAATACTAAGTGTTCTATGAGTTAAGAGGACAGAGAAAGACTACCCAGCTGGGTTGGTTGGAAAAGGCCTCAAGAAGATGTGAAATCTGAGCTGGATTTTAAAAGGCTTAGTAGTATTTAAACAGAAAGAAAGAAGATGGAGAACATTTCAAGTAGGAAAAAAATGGCATGAAAAAAGACCAATCAGATTTGATTTTATAAAACTAGTGTCAACCTTCATGCAGTGACTCTCAAGTCTCTCCAGCTGCCTGTGACATACCCCCATGTAGCTATCCCATCACCACCTCATCTTAAACACATTCTCTTTCCCCAAAAGTTAGCTTTTCTACATGATTTCAATCGATATCCTACTACTTTCTGAAGGCCTAGGTTTCAAATCTATAAGTTACTGTTAGTTCTTCCTTTCCTCACTTCCATTCCCATTCCCAAAACCTGCTGATAACTCCTTCAATATCTCAAATTTGATCCTTCTTTTCCACAAACAGTACTCTAAATATAGTCTTCACATGTACATTTCTAAAATGACCTTCTAGCTGGTCTCCTTGACTTTGATCAACTTACAACATTATCAGATTAGTCTTCCTAAAACATCATGTTCATCATATTAATCCCCTACCTAAGAATCTACAATGGCTTCCTCTTGATTATTAAATGAAATCCACAACAGCCAGACTGATACTCAGGGTGTTCCATCCATTGGCTGAATCTTCTCATTCTTCCCCATCAGAGCCCCTCTACTCTGGTCAGCCAAATCTCCCTACCCTCCCCTTATTTTGACTCCACTTCCACTAATGGTCTAGGTTATGACTAACATTCACACCTTCCCTGACTAATCATCTCCCACAGTTCTCTTTCTTTGCTTTTAACTTCCTTAAGAATTCTTTTTATGTGCAGTCTGTAACATTCCACCACTCTTACGAGCTTATCTTTAGAATGTCCACACTTAGAAGATCTCTGAGAAGAACCATATTGTTTACTTCAGAATCACAGAATGTCAGAGTTGGAAGAGACCACAGTGGCTATCTAATCCAGCACAAAGAGAGGCCACAAAGTCACACACTTTTAGTTGGAAAAGATCTTAGAAGCCATTGGGGCAGCAAGGTGGCACAGTGGATAAAGCACTGGGCTTGGACTCAGGAAGACTTGAGTTCAAATTCTGCCTCAGACACTTACTGAATGTGTAACTTTGGGCAAGTCACTTAACCTCTCTTTGCCTCAGTTTCCTTATCTATAAAATGTGGACAATAATAATGATAGTACTTACCTCACACACGGTCATTATAAGGATCAAATGAGATAATTGTTATAAAGCACTGGCACACAGTAAGCACTACATAAATGTTAGCTATGAGCTATTATTATTATCTAGTCCAACTTCTCCCTGCACAACAATCTCCTCTATAGAATGACATCTGGTTATCTAGCTTCTGCCAACAGGTTTCCAGTGAAGGGGAATCCACTCTCCTCCTGAGGCATTCCATCCCATGATAGCTGCCTTGTTGGGACAGCTTTCCTGACATCAAGCCTGTTTGCCTCTCTGCACCTTCCCCCCACTGCTCCTGGCTCTGCCCTCAGAGGCCACAAGAAAGGAATCTAATCCCTCCTCCCTTTCAGGGACCTTAAGATACACGAATCTTCTCCCCAACCTATCCATCCCCAGTTCCGTCAACCAATTCTCATATGACAAGAACTCCTATGCCTCTCTCCTTTTCCCCACTCTTCCAGCAGGCCAGGGCATAATATTGAGGACAAAGTAAATAGCCCAAAAGGCACAATAAGCACTTACTGAATTAAAATGAAAAGTTGGGGGAGTTTTTTTGTTTGTTTTTTAGGTTTAAAGACTTACAAGCTTCTCAGCACAAAGAGACCACTCTAACTTCTATTTCTATCAAAACGTCAAAGAGCAGTGATTTCTGGGGACTCCTTCCTCCACCGATGCAGATTGTAATGTCTCTCCTCTAGCGAGGTCTTCACGAGTTGGCATGGCCTATCGTCTGGTTAGGAGTTTCTACAAGACTTGGCTAGGCTAATCCTCAGACAAAAGAACAGTTTGTCTCCTAGTATGTGTCTGAAGCTTGGCAAGGCCAACCCAATTTGATGCTGTGCTAGTAGAGCCCTTAAGAGAGCAGGATCTCCACCACATCACAGTAAGATATTAGAACAAGATTCCAGGGAACCAGAGAAATATAAATTTATCAACTTAAATGTCTGCTTCCTTCTGGAAGATAAATCAAATCTACCCCTATACGGGGATTCAGTTCCCATAGTCAAGTCCTTCTGACAGCTAACGCTGGAGGACATACCAAAAGTTCTCACACAGACTCCCTACGTCTGACTACAGAAAAGCTATTGATGCCATGCCATCATATCCCCTTCTGTTTAGGACTCCTCCCCCTTCTTGATGTGTCACAGAATTAGGGCAGCTCCAGGAAATACTGTACATTGAGAGAAGACCTCAAGAAAGCACAAAACGCACCTTAAACTATGAGCCAAGGCAGTTTTTCGCCCAATTTCAAAGACTGTTCTAAATATATCAAGAAAGACCTACATTTAGCCAAGGAGGGGGAAGGAGAGAAAGGTTTCTCTTACCTATCCAGAGATCGGCCAGTGAATTCCTGACTCTGAGTTACTGGAGGAAGGTAAAGGTCCATGCTATCTTCCCCAAGTGTGCATGGAGATGATGCTGGAAGGTACACAGCTGTCCAGAGGTGCAGAGCCCGCACATGACACACAGGATGGAGGACCTGAGGAGGCAGCACAATATATTACTCACTTACGATTATGCTTCAATCTGCCAACCCTTCCTTCCTCAAGCACTAAGTGCTGCTTCTGCCACCACCAAACCCTGCCAGCTCCTGCCGTAACCACAGAAGGAATGTCCAAGCTCACCAGCTCCGAACCCGGAACATAAAGAAAGTTGTGGAAATTCTTGTTGCCTGCTCGGAGGAGGGACCACACAGAACAGGTCCGTTTATAAATGTTGCGCATCTCTCGCTCCCATGGGTTGTTGGCCAGGAATGTGCCATACAGACAAGAGTATGTGTGCTGTACCAGTTTTACCTAGAGAACCAAAACAACCCATCATATCTTGGAAACCTGACTGTCTATATCAGCCCTTTCTTAGGCCACAAGCTCCCAGGGACAAGAGAGATCTTTCAACTTACCAAGAAGGCTTCATTAAATTCAAACAGACAAGGGAACTGCTTAAGCAGCTGGTGAACCGAATCAAGCCACTGGAGAAACACTGGGCACTGTTCATTCTGATCCTCTGCATTTTCTTGGTGACCACATCGATCACCAAATTTGTGACCAAAGTCCAGCCAGTCAGACTCCACCAACACTTGGAAGCCCTGTGAAGAGGGCAAACACCCTGAGCCTTGGGATCCCTCAAGCAAGATTAGAGAGCACCCTTGGGGTATTCTGTGGAAAAGGTCCTGAAGCAGGACTCATTTACAATTGATCAGTAAGCATTTACAATGAAGTGACAGGCCACATCTTAGGAGAGGTTTTAAAGGTCAGTCTAGCATGTGCAGTGGCCCCAGACTTTCTACCAGAGAATTTCAAATTCAGACCCTCAGTTCCCACAACCCACACCCCAAGACATTCTTTCTTCCCTCTCCTCTTCCCCAGTTACCATCTGTACCTCCAAAGTCCTATAGTAGGGATCCAATAGAATCTTCGCCAGGGCTACAATCTGGGGAGTACGGTCCCAGCCATCTGAACAATGCACCAGAACCGGCCGGCCCTCCCGGTCCACCGTGTTTGACACCAGCACTGCTGCCTTCAACATCACTGACAGGTGCTGCAGCCATTTGGTGCTCTCCAATGCTGACAGCCAGCTATTTAGATGAAGAAAGCAAAACCTGTTACTGAGGGGCCCCAAGTCCCTGGAAGACTCCCTATCAGTACACACAGAGCCACACCCAACAACTCCCCAGGGAGTGAAGAAACCAAAAGACACAACACTGGAGGCAAATGAGCCACAAGACATCCCTATTGGAAATACACACTTCAACTACTCCCTCTTGCCAAGTTTTCTGTTATTTAGAGGACTCCTAAATCTAAGAAGTTATCCCTCATACCCTTCACATCTCATGACAAACTACTTGGCTAAGAAAGAGACCTGGGGTGGCCAGGATTGGCTCATAGAAAATAGAGATTATAGTTAAGCCCAAGACAAAGCCCCCTGAGCTAATCTAAACTTAAATGTTCGGGTCACTTCTTCCCCAGAAAAAGAAAGAAAGGGATGAGATATGGCCTGGGACAGGCTCAGAACAGCAAAGAACACTTACTTGCTAGGGTCCGGCATCTGACTGCAGACAGCTCGAAGGTACTGGAAGCTGTTCCGAATGGAATGGATATTGGCCATTCCCATGAACACCACTTCACAGTTGGGATAGTACTCTGCAAAAGAGAGAAGAGTTACTAAGAACCAGTCAAGAATGGGGTGCCCAGTGTGAAGAAGAGAGTGGAAGCTCTGATGCACAAGAATCAGAAAAACATGTCCGTGTTTAGCCTAGAGAAAAGAAGACTTAGGAAGGAGACGTGATGGGTCTCTTTACGTACTTAAAAAGGCTGCCAAGTGGAAGAAAGACTATACTTGTTTTGCTTGGCCCCAGATGGCAGAATTAAGAACTAGGGATAGAAACTGGCAAGACACAGATTTCAGGTCACTAAAAATCAAAAAATACGCAACAATCAGAGCTTTCCAGATGTAGAATGGGCTGCTGGGGGTGGGGGTGGGGGTGGGAGTGTGGAGAGGAGAGGGAACCAGTTGCCCATCAAAGGAGGTTTCCGAGCAGAGTCTGGACAATCGCTTGTTGAAGATATTGTGGAAATAATTCCTGTTCGGATACACATTACACTAGATGGCCTCTGGGGTCCCTTACAACTCTTGAGGTTTTATGATTCTAAATAGGAAAACAGGAAAGGGCAGGCCTCTTGCCCCCACTTCTGCACCTGCCTTGCAAAAATGGAGCCTCAGAGTGAGGACTGAATCTTCTTATAAACTGAACTACCCTTACCTCTCTGGATAACACACAGAGCCAAAGTAAGTAAAAAAAAAAGTGAGCTGTCTGCAAGTACAGGGAAAAATGGTCGGTACCTTCACATTCACAGCCTCCACCCTTGGCCCGGTTAGCCACTGCTGCTGTGTAGGATCGAGCATCTAAGATGAGCAGCTTCTGGGGTGCTCCAGTGCTTTCCACTCCAGAGCATGCTGTAAGAGAGGAATCTAAAACACATGGGGAAAGGATACCCAAGGTAGGAAGGTCAGAAACAACTGTCCCAGTTTTCCCTTGTTCCTATGGCACTCTCCCTCTCACTCAGCTAAAGGAGAAAAGAGCCACATATATATTAAGTGATAACTCCTTCCTCCCACTCCCATACCTCAGTTTAACTCCCCGAGAATTAGGTTTAAGGTAAAGCGTGCCCCTCAGTACTAAGTGCCACATCTTACCGAAGTCAGCATCACATGTTTCACTTCCCTCACTGTTCCCATTGAAAGGGACACCCCCAGCTGCCCTCACCCCAGGATCCAGGGCACAGGCTTTGGCAATAGATGTAACCAGGTACTCATCATCAGCATTGCGCCAACCCCACCAGCTGATCTCTGGCTGGCTACAGCGGGCAATCGCAGCCCCATTGCGCAAGTGCCTAGAAAGAAGAACATCAAGCTGCTTTCAAACACAGCAAAGACAGAGACCTGTCCCAGAGAGCTCAGGGGAAGCCAACCCAGAGGCAGAGAGGGACGAAAGTAAAAAGGTTCTATATTTAAAAGATGACCCTACACTTGACACACTTACTAGCTATGTGACCTTGGGCAAGTCACTTAACCCCAATTGCCCTGCCTTCCCCCCCTCAAAAAAAAAAATCAAACTAAAAGATGACCCTGATTCCGTAAGATTTGTATAGCATATAGCCTGTTAGACACAGACAGGAGGGAAGAGGATCATATCAAGAACTCTAAACCCATCCCATATAGAGCAAATGTTTAAATTTTTTAAAAAGCTGACTGAATTCTCCGTAAAGATAATTTTTGGAGGAACAGACTCTACTCCTATCCTAAAAGATAGGATAAAAACAGAGCAGAGATCAGGGATCTTGACTCCTCATCCATCAAGCAAACCACTCCCAAAACTCTAAATGCCTGAGCTGCGCAGAGACAAAAGTGGAGATTCTTTCTCCTCCTGAATAAGGAATTACCTACTCTGACATCAACCCTTCCTACCACACACACAAGTTCCATTTCCTTACCTATACACGACAACAGGGATCCGCTTCCAGGAACGGAAAGAAGCCACGTTCTCTAACTCCTTATCAGTGATCCACACAGGAACCAACAGCTTCTGGGGGTAACTAGGACACAGCCTGAAGAGAAACCAGAGAATACACTTGAATTGGGGTTAGAAAATACAGAACACAAGACTGTAGGTCTAAAGCTAAAGGGACGTGGAATAGTGGACAGGGCACTGGACTTGAAGTCAGGAAGACCAAGATTCAGTATCCTACCTCAGACATTTACTAGCTCTGTGACCCTGTGTGAAGACATAACAGCCTCTGAGGTCCCTTCCAGTTCTAAAGCTATGACCTATGACCAGAGAGGTCACTGGGTCTGACCTCTTTGTTTTTACAGATGAGAAAACCTAGGCATGGAGAAATTAAGTGACTTGTCCAAGGTCACACAGGTAGTAAGTGACAAGCAGGAATTCAAACTCAGACTCTGTGATTCCCCGTTGGGGGTTCTTTCCCCTTTGCCACACTGTTTTCCTCTGGAAGCAAGACCCCATTAAGTGATCACAAACTTTTCCCTTCCTCAACCACCAAATTTTCCCCATCATCACCGCATCTACAATGATTAAAGAGAGTTTCATCACCCCATCTACAGTGATTAAAGAGAGCTTCCAATAGGGTGGGTGGGGTCAGAACCTCTCCTGCTGTCTCTCCCACAATGCTTTCCTTCCCTCTTGCCCTCACTTGTAATTGGTGTTGATGTGTGAGACTCTCCAGACGTTGTGCAGGTCAAACCCCATCCTCGCCAGCTCTGCCTCCTGCCGGCATCGTACGTGCTCTCCTACAAATACACACACCAACTATCAGTATTCGCAAAGAATTACAATCTTTAAGGAAGATGGAGGGAGGGAAGGAGAAGTCAGACCAGGAGGATGGCTGACAGAAAGGGGCCCTGAGGATTAACACTAACACAAGAGGTAAACACCAGCTCACCTGGCTGGCAAAGGTGGGTGTGCTGCTCCTCTTCAGTCAAACCCAGGCACCAGGCATGGTAGGCAAAGGCAAAAAGGTCCTCGGGTTTGGCAGGTCTTGCTGTGGCTCGGCTCAGCCTTGACAACCACTCTTGGCACTGCTTGAAAGTAGAAAAGTGGCACCTGCCATACAAAGAGCCACAGGTCTGGATAAGGCAAGGGGTAGTAATCCACAGGGGAGGAGGTAGTTTGGGGGCCAGAAAAACAATAAGAAATGGCAGGTTGGAATACTGTTGATACATGAATCCAAAGGAAGCTGGATAATCTATGTTAGTCAGACTGGATACCCTAGAGGCAAGAGTCTGGCCATCAGGCCTGGACAACTCTAATACCCACTTCAGCAGTCCCTGACTTGTCCCTTCCCGTCTCCCTCTCCTCCTAGAGAATGTCCTAGTCCTCTTTCAGGGGTCCTTTTTCAATTCGATAGCGCCGGTTGGTTGTTTCATGAAATCTAAACTCCTCTAATTGTCTTTCTTCTTCCCCCATCCCTTTGCTTTTTTTCTTCTGATTTTAAATTCTCCAATTGTCTTTCAAAGCCCTCTTTGAAAATCAGGTCCCAATTTCATCCAATTTTACTTCCCTACTCTTCTTAACATAAATCTTCTCAAATAAATCTCACCATCCTTCCAAATGCACCATGGTCATCCCTGCCCCTGTATCATTGCTCATTATCACTGTCTTCTCCTCTATCAGAAGGCTGCCCACCCCCCTTCAGGGCTCAATTCAAATATGACCTCCTCGAGGAAACTTTCAATTACTTCATCCAACTCCATTATCATCAAGAAAGCCACTCCAGTAAGGTCTCCCTTCTCTGAATCCCTCAAGCACCTGTCAATACCACACAGTTTAACATAAGAAATAAGAAAATGGCTAAATGCTAGTTCTACATCCCCAATTAAAATATTAACTCCTCGAAAGCAGGAACCATTCTTCATCATTATTCTCCCTGGCACCCAGCAAGTGCTCAACCAATACCTAATGGTTGATTAATGGAGATATCAAGCAAGGTGTCTGAGGAAGAGAAGACACATAACAATTCAGAATTTACTACTGAAAAGTCCCCTACAAATAAGGAAATTAAAACAGCTCCTTGAGAAAAGGAGCTTTATTTTTGTCCTTGAAAATCTAGCATTAGGAGATAACTGAGAAACGTTTGATAAACCGAATTAGGCTCTGATTCAGTGAGAGATCTCCTGGCAGTAGAGAAGTCTGGCAAGAGCAGGAGGGACAGAGCAGGGACACCCAATGGCTACGCTCCCCTCACCTCACCACCTTGGAATCCTTGCAGGCAATGTGCAGCTGAAACATGTCCCGGCTCTCCACACTGTCAATCATCCGCAAGGGCACCTAGTGGGGAAGATAAGTAGGAAGGCCGAGTTCAGGACCCAATCCTTCAAAACTTAGTCTTCATCTCTCTCAAAACCCAAATAACAGGCTAAGAAAAGGAAGGTAGTGGGGCATGTAGCTGAGGGAATGAGACAGAAGCCCAAAGAGAAATGGACAAGAACAGCATATACATTTTCTTGTTGAAAGCAGAAAAGTAGCACCTGCCACAAGAGGAGCCACAGGTCTGGAGAAGGCAAGGGATAATCCATGAAAGTCTGGGGTCTGGGAAGGACCCCCATCCCCACCCCATACATACAAACCCGCCTTGTTCTTGTTACCTGGGGGCAAAGGACAAGAATAGGAACTCACGTTAATAACCGAGTCTTTGAACTTGATGTGTAACCGGTAGTTGGAGATAGCAATGAGGGCATCGGCTGCCCGGCCGAGGAACTCTACCCCCTCCCCCTGCAGCACTGTGAAGGGTACCTGCCAAAAGATAGGGCCAGGAGTTAGAGCTAAGCCTGTCCCTATTTACCACCCCCACCCCCACAAACACACCTCTGCTCTCTAGGGCTCCCCGTGGAGGAGCTGGGCCAACACAAGGGAAGTAAGTCCTCTCCATGGTAACTTATACCAGGCAACTGCTGCCCTGGAGAGAGTTGTCCCTCCCATCCCTGGGGCCAAAAGTTCCACAATAAGGTAAAAGACTCCCCTCCCGGCTGGCTGGGTTGGGAGGCAGATGACAATGAACAGCATCAAACACATCTCTCTGGTTCAGATTTAGTCCAAAGAGACCTGGGAAGCCATCTAGACCAACTCTTTCATTCTATAGATGAGGAGCCTGAGGTCCAGAGGGGGGAAGTGACTTCCCCAAGGTCATATAGCAGGAAGTGGCAAAGCAAGGATTGGAAGCCAGGTCCTGACTCCAAACCCAGGCTCTTTCCACTACACTCTGCCATGCTGCCTTCTTCCCAATAAGGAGGAAACCAAGTAGGTCATAAATCAAAGGCCACAGAATTTCTCCACTGGAAATAAAGTTTTAGAAACCACCTGGTCTCAACCCCTTACTCTGCAGATGAAAACAGAGGCCAGCCCATGGTCCCAGACCTGGCACAAGAACCAAGGTCTCCTGACTCTTGATCCAAAGTCCTTTTCCAGGCATCTCAGCTTCCAAACTCTCACCTGCAGATTCTCTTCTTCCTTCACTAGTTCCTTGGGGGGAAACAGATCCTTGGCTTGGATATACTCCAGGCTGGGGGGCCCCTCCTCACCCTGTGAAGGAAGCCACCACCCTGAGTTACCAGGTTCCTATCCCCAGGGGTCCTTCTGGTCCATAAGGTCACCCCACAAACAAAAAATATTTAGGTGAGGAACTCCACTCAGGAAATCAAGACTTGGCTGACAGAAGAGACCACAACAGCTCAAGGTTAATGAGCAAAATCTAGGGGAAGAGTTAGAATGAAAGGTTGATGAGGAACCAAGAATCTAGACTCCTAAGCAAGGGGCTTTCAAATAGAACAGAAATTTCCAAATAGTGGGGAGAGAAGTATATTATAAGATATAATAAGAGAATAAGAAATGAGGACAAGGGGATATTCCAAAGAAGTGAACTCAGAGCTGACAACTCATTATGAGGAAAGAAACATAAAGAACAAGAGCTTGGAACCAGAAAAAGGATGATGAAGGAAGGAAACCAAGAGGGAGGAGGGCAGGGAACCTAGTCCTATGCTTCCAGAGGGCCTTGGTAGATGCTTTCTGATTCTATTGCATCAAAGGTATGTTGGGGGGGGTGGTGTCAGGAAGCTGGCTGGCCTGTTTTTTTTTTGTTGTTGGGGCTCGGATTGCAGACAGGTGCCCATCCCCTGAATCCTGTTCTGAAGGGGAATTCTTGGGGAATATTCCAATACGAGCAGAAGATATTCTCCTCCAATAGAATAAGAGAAGAGGATATCTCTAATTAGGAGGGGCTAGGAGACCCAAGGACAGCGAAGGGAAGATCTTAGAAACATTTATCAGGTATGTAGTATTTTGGAAGAAGATTGGGGAAATGAGGAAGCAGAATAATCAGGAGAGGGGGAGGGAATTGTTGAATGATACAGAGCCAGAAAGAAAGAGATAGAAGGCTTAGGCAAAGGAAAGGAAAGGAGAGAAGCAAAAGAGTGAGGCATCTAGATGTCTAGGGGACGGTCAAGGAGAAGACTTGCCACGTCAGGACAGACAGAGTTCTTGAGAGATGGAGGGGAAGACACTGAAAAGTGAGGGATGATTCACCTTAGTCATGGCTACGAGGATATACAAAACAGGCAGGTGGCCAAACAGCATCAAAACGAGCAAAGCTATATTACCTAGAACTAGGGGGAAAGTAGGGAATGAGAAGGGCGAGAACCGGTAACCCCCCCTTCAGGGCGGGGCCTACAGCTCCGCAGTCAAGGGCAGTGGCTGCAAGAGGAGCCAATAAATCCCCATCCTTAGCTGCGGCAGTCTCTGACACCAAGAGAACAAGGTGGGCTCCAGGAAAGAAAGAGTTAATCCTAGCCTAACCTCCCAACCCACCCCCCCCCTTGCAAAGGTCATTAGGTTAGGCCAAGGGGCTAGAAGAGGAGAGTCTCAGGAACCAGCACACTATAGAGTCTCTATGGCTAACAAGTGAGATAGGAAGGGGATCCAGCACAGAAGAGAAACCCCAGTATCCCAGGCCTAGCCAGCACTTACAAAGCAGCTGAGCATTGAGCAGGAGACTCGGGCAGTCAGGCTCATGGTCGCAGGCAGCTGGGGCCAGCGTGCATCTCCCCGAAGCCTTAGCCGCTGCCCTTCCACCAGCCTGGGGCACCCACAGCATCCCGGCTATAGGGCCCGAAAGAGACTGCAACGGCAGCAGCACCAGCACCGAGGGCAGCAGCAGCAAGAGCCAGGGAGCGCCAAGCTAGGGGCCTCCTGTTCCTTCCCTCCCCTTCCTCCCCTCCTTTCCACAATGGACTGGGCCCCAGCTCCGCCCTCCAAGCTAAGTAAGGAAGGGAGGAAGGAAGAAGGCGGAGCCGCGGTGCCGCTCTGCAGCTGGCCACATAGGGCTGCCTGCTGGCTCCCCCTCCCCCCAAAGCAGGCTCAGGCTCCACCCCTCCCAACAACAGGGTCCCGGACCAATGCGGTCTATGGTTAGGGGCATCTCCTAGTCTGATGGAGTCCAGGGGTAAGAGGGCAGCATTGCAACTGTCATGGGAAAGGGAAAAAGCCAACAATCCCTTCAGTTCAGAGAAATTCCCACTCAAGTACCTGTCCCACTCTCTCCCTGCTCCCTGTCAACTCATGCCCCCTTTCCCCCCAATATCCTCCCAAACTCTATTCTTCCCTCCTTAAGAGTTATATCCCCCAAGACCCAAGACCCCCATCTGCCCATCTCCATTTTTTTCTCCAAAGTGTTCTCTATGCCCAGAGAGGCCATTCCTCAGTTTATTCCTAACACCCTAGTATTCTCCCTAGCCTTTACTCCTTTTCCTTCAATGATCTCCCCATCCCCCATCAGCCTGCTTCCTTGTCCTCTAATCCCTGCCTTTCTCCTCTCTCAAGTCACCTACACACTCTCCCCCAGAACAAAAGAAATGCCAGTCATTCCCACCCCCACAAGCCCTTTAGAAAGGTAGGCCAGTTTGGTTTAAGGCAGCCACCCCAAACCTCTGAAAATTTGGTCCCTGTCGATTTCTGATGCTAAGACCTCTGTCTGCCCTGGTGATAACTGCACCTCATCTCATGACTTTTCTCTGTCCTTTGACTCCTGGAGGAAAGTTATTCTTGGGATGAAGAATTCCCAAAAGGAGAAGGAAAAAAGGAGCTTCCCATAAATGACAAAGAATAATAACTTAAGGTTTTCAAAGTGATTTAGATATATTATCTCACCTGATCCCTTTCTTCAACTCTGGAAAGAAGGTATTACCCCTACTTTGCAGGCTCAGAGAGGCCATGCCTTGCTCAGAGTCACATAGCTAATAAGTGTCAGAAGCAGACTTCAAGCTCTCTCCTGAATCCAAATCTAGCTCTTTCTACTATAAGAGGCTGCCTCTAAACAAATGGACTGAGTCTTCAGATCTGACAAGGGAGGTTAGTGGGAAAGAGGGGAGTAGCAGAGGTATGTAGCTCAAAGTCTCTCCATGGAAAAGAGACTTTAGTCATTTCTATCAAAGCCTCCAAAAGCAACACCTGAGCACTTGGTGCTAAAGGAAGAACTGAAAGTATTCTCTTCTCTAATACAAGAGAAATCTTACCCCGAAAAGGGAAGGAACAACCAGAAGTAAAGGAACAGTTTGGTTCAGAAAGTACCTAAATCACCCTCTTGCCCCTCCTCCACCCCTTTCATCCTGCTATCTCACCTCTCAGGGACCAGGTATCCATGTAAAACTACTGGCTAACGACTTAGGGAAACAGGGCCAGTAATAAAGAAAGGAAACAAGGAATGGAAAACATATAAGACTATTAAGGGAAAATGAGGACTGAGATAAACTGTTCCAGGAGGATTCTAGTAGAGCCCTGAATTCAGAATTATCGGACACCCCATCAGTTCTACCCTGGGTGGCAAATGAAGGATCACAGATGTTTTGAGGTTAAATCATCATCACAATGAATTTGTGGAACCTCTCCACTTCCTTCCCAGATAGCATCAGATGCTACCAACATCTCACAAAGTAAGAGTCACAAAGAACACCAAACTAATGACAAAGCAGCACCCAGACTAAATGGAGCAGGGAGGGGCCCAACCTCAGGAAATTCCACCAGGGATCCAGGGCAAATTAAAGAAAGTTGCACAGCCAAGAGAAAAGCTGGTGGTTATTAAGCAGTGCTTGGAGGGCTAGGTAAGATGTGGGTTTCTGGAAATAATCTACCCAATCCCAGTAGGGCTGGTGCTTCTAGGGATGGAGTCCCAGGTTCATCTCTGAGACTAAAGGTCAGGCAAAGAACCGAAGGGAAATAATTAGAAAGAAGTGGGGGGCGGGGGGAGGCAGGAGTATAGAAGGTAGCTTGGAGTTAGAGTGGCAGGAAAGAAGTAGGGAGGCTGTATAGAGCTCAGAGCTCAGGCTTTCTTTGGGTCCCAAGTAGAGAAAGAAGGGGTTCTGAGCACAAACTTGGCTAGGGGAAAGGAATGATCCCATGATAAAGGAAAGGGACTTGAGGAAGCCAAGTTAGAAAGAACCATGGGGCTGTGAATACTTACCATCCTACCGTGTGAGAGTCCTGGCTGCCTGCTTCTCACTGTGAGGAGAGTTAAAGGGGGGGGGGGGGGTAGAAAGGTCAGGATCAGTGAACAGAGCTACTTTTCTCCTCATCATGCAGTCAATGGATCACATGGCCCAGCCCTTCCCCAAAACCATCTCCCCCACCCTGGAATCCAGCTTCCCCATGAGTCATTAACACACTGGCTAAGGTAATGGAGTTCTAGAAGATACAAGCTGAAAGGCCAAGTTCCTCTATCCCTTGGTGACTATAATGCAGGGCATGGAACAGGCTTCACAAGCCTAGAGTAGAGATGCAACTTATCCGTGGTTACCCAGCAAATCAGCGACTCAAAGCCCAGCTGTTCTACCTCTCAGCCTCCAGAGGATAAACCCAGGATTTCAATCCCTATTGCTTGATAAAGGCAGTCATCCCAGAACCTCAGGGGCTGACAGCCCCCAAGGGAAGTGAGAATTCCCAACCCTGACTCACTCCTGGAACTCCTTGCTCCAACCTCTTTCTCCTGTAGCCCCAGTGAAGTATAAACCCAAAAGGACTGGCAGCCTGGAGTCTGTGGGGCTGACCTGTTTACTGTGAGCAAAGTCCAAGACAGACGACAGGAGGGAGATGGGAGCCTGGGACCAGAGGGCAGTCAGACTAAGAAGGGGCTAACCAGGAATAACTGGCCTGGGTCAGAAACAGAAGGTGCTGGGAGGAGGTCACCCACTCAATCTCGGCAGCATGTAGCACCAGTCATAGGAGAGAATGAAGCCCCAAGAGCAGGTGAACTACCTTCGGGTGGATTTGGCCGACAGCTTTCAGAATTAAGGCTCCCTTCCCAACCCCACTATGAGGCACCAGAACGGCAGAAGGCAGCATTCGTCTCCCACCTGCCACCTAAATTCAGGGGGCCCTTGTTGCACGAAGCCCTCCCCCCATCCCCCAGGAAGGCTTCTGAGAGAAGGGCCTCGAAGAGGGAGGCGCTCCCATCTCCCAAGGCCTGATCCCTCTCAGCCACCCCGACCCTCCCTGGGTGCCCAGGGCCTCCCAAGGACCCAAAGCCGTCTCTGGGGAGGGGCAAGGCTGCGGCCCCTGAGGAAGAGAGAGAGCGCGGGCAGCCCGGCGGGCGAGGGGCCGGGACCAGGCCATGCAGCCGGGGACTCCCCCGCCCTCTTCGCCCTGGGAACCCGGCCAGTCCAGGGCTTCCCCAGTGGGACGGGTACCGGGTGGGACGGAAGCCCAGGCGCCCAGGTGTCCAGGTCCGGGGGCGGGGCCTAAAGCCTCAGGGGGCGGAGCCTATAGTGACAGGGGGCGGGGCCCTAAGGCAGATGGTGGGGGCGGGGCGGAGACCTAGCGGTTCCCAGGCCGAACAGGGTATGCGCGGGACGCGGTGACTCACCCGGGCCGGGGCCGCGTCTGCCCGACCCTCCGAGGCCGCGTTCCCACCACTTCCGTCTCCCGTAGCTGCTGAGGCCGCGCAAACGGGACCCTGCCACGGGGGCCCTACTCCCCAGCCAATCATATCCCCGCCTGTGCCTGCCCTGGCCAATAGCCACGCTAAGTCCCTCCCCGCCCACACCGCGCAGCCGTCGCCCTCACTCTGTACACTGCTCATTGGCTATGATGGGCAGACGCCTTCCCAGGTCTTCAGCCTATCTGGTGGTGACAGAAAAGATGGTATTCAGAGAGAGGAGGCGCGGCGCCCAAGGAAGAGAAAGAACCAATGGGAAATCACAGCGCGTCCCTGCGACAACCAATGAGCAGGCAGCAATGGAAGGACGGGCATTCCGGAAACCGGAAATGAGGTTAGTCCGTCGCCTACCGGCCGCGCCATGAAAGGCGGGGCTTAAGAGCTACCTCCAGAAGCTCCCGGCCTGCTTAGTAGTTCTTCGCGTGTCTTTTCTACGCTTTTGTGTGTCACCTTTTCCACCCCACCTCCCGTCGCCGTGGCGACTGAGATTAGTGGAGTGTGGCACGGAAGGGTAGGAGCCCAGCAGTTCAACCTGGGAGACGGAGGCCCCAGGCCCAAGTCCCAGAGAAGAGCGTGGCCTATTTCCCTCCCTGGGGACCTAAGCCTTCTCTCTTACCCTGCCTAGTGTGCGGGTGTTCTCGGAGCCCTACCGCCCCTGACTTCTGCCGCGGCCCCACCCAGGCCTCTCCTGACACCCCCTCTCCCGCCTCCGACTGTCGCTCTTTTCTTCCCCGTCCCGCTCTTCTGCATTCTTTTCGGCCCCTCAATCTTCCCCTTCTAACACTCCCCTTTCCTCCCCCACCCTCCTTCCCCTTCTTTCTCTTTCCCCCTTATCTCCCCTTTGCCCGTTCCCCCTCTTTCTCTCTTTTTCCCCCCTCTTATCTCACCTCTTCAAGGTCCTCTCCTCCCGATTCCCCCAGCTAGGTGGCGCAGTGGCTAGAGCCTTGGGCCTGGAGTCAGGAAGGCCTGAGTTCAAATGTGGCCTCATAGACTTACTAGCTATGTGAGCCTGGGCTAGTCAGCCTCTGCCTGCCTGATTTTACTCAACTGTACAATGGGGATAACAGCTCCTGTCCTGAAGGACTGTTTGAGGATCAAATGAGATACTTGTTTGAAAAACAACACGTAGCACGGTGCCTGGCACTAAGTAGGCCCTATGTCAATGCTCATTCCCTTCCGATCCGGGCGCTCCCTCCTCTCCACTTGCTTTTTCATCTTTTAGCCCTGACACTGCAGAGCTGAGCTAGGCTGACCCTGATAACCTGGCCCTGAGCAGATGCCCCCAATGTAAGAAATGGGAGAGCCTGGTAGCAGCCCCCAAACTACTCTTAGACCCAGGAAAGGAGTCTGGACTTGCAAGCTTTGTCTCAACCTCACCTGGGCCATCCACTTGCTCAGGATTTTTTTTTGAGCGGGGGGGGGGGGGGGGGGGGGGGGGGGCGGCGGGGCTCCACGGAGAAGGAAGAATAGACAATTGTGAGCCAGGTGCCCCAGGTGTGTCCCTCTGCAGTGGAGCCTGGCACCGAGCCTTCTCCATAATACATAGATCTCAATCCAGCACAAAATACTGCCAAGGAAACTGGACTTTCCAACCTAAGTATGTATTATTATAAAAAGTAATGTGCATTCCCTCCATGCCTCACTGTAGTGTGGGGATGACCTTGATTTCTTGAAGGTTAGCGCCCTCTGGCAGGTTTTTGGGTATGACCTGGTGATCAGCACAGAGAAGTTCATCTCTTTTCCGAACTTGGTCACTAGGTGATCTGTTTTTTTCAGCCCCAGCTACTTGGAAAAAGCACCCAAGCCAGAAAGTGGTTGCTCACGAATGTGTAAGGGATAGTGGCCCCCCCCCCCACCCCAATCATAAAACTTTGAAGTAATGTTATTATTTTAAAAAAAAATCACTTGTACATTCCTGTTTCCCTCAAGTGACATACCCTTGACTTCCTACCTCCGGTCCTAGTCCTACTCCCATCCTTCTACCCATTGGGAAAAAAAGAGAGAGTATGTCAACCAAATTCCCAGACAACCTTCAGGCTGCAGCCTGAAAAAGCCAGGGATGTCAGTTAGGAAGTGCAGAGTACAGTTGTCAGAGCCAAGGTCAGATTCCGATTCATTAACACTTTATTTCTTTTGAGTCTCTAGGGAGGCAGCAGGGACATAAGGCGAAGTGGCAGTAGCTTGAGGGGCCAGAGCAGATCAAGAGCTGGGAAGGACCAGGAGAAAGAGGAGGAGACATACATCCAAGGCAAGGGAACTAACTAGTTCTTCTCCTTCTTCTGTCTCTGAACTTTATACAGCATCTCCTGCATCCTTCGCAACTGAAATAGACAAGCACATTGACCTGAACCCCTGTACTAGATATCAGGAGCTCCTCAAAGTTCTGCTTCCCCAGACCAATTCCTTCACGGCAAGTTTAGAAGCAATCTTGTCCAACACTTCTCAGAGGTCAGTCCCCAAAACCTTTTCAAGGGGTCTGTGAGGTTTCAAACCTATTTTGATAATATTGTTTTAATTATCAAATATGGTATGTGCTAATAGATATAATCCACAAAAACATATGCTATTTGGAGGAGGGGGGCCCCAGTCATTTTAGGAATCCTAAGACCAAAAATATTTATCTGGTCCAACCTCTTCACAGAAATCTAATTAACAAGTTCTCTCATTTTCATGGCAACCCCTCCCCACCCCACCCGCCAATGCAAAAAGGATGCTGGCCAGAATGTTATTTGGGAAAGTCAGTACTAGGGAGTAGAAGGGATAGAACTTGGGGTTCAAGGAAGGGATCTGATAATTTCCTGTTTTAACTATCTTTGCCAGACTCAGCTATTCTTGTGCTCTTGAAGGACTGCAAGTACTGTTGGGCCTTCTAAATGTGAGCAGTCTGGGGTAGGCCCTGGTTGCAGAGGCCTAATTATGGTTCTCACATATGAGGTAAAAGCCCTAGCAAAAAATTTATCAGATATGGTACAGATCCCAAACCTATCCACTATGCCCATGAAATTTAGCACTGGTTTGGGAGAGAATAGTGTTAAAGTCCCCTGACCAGGCAGAGGACTTGGGCTGCCTTGGACTCAACCCAACCCCATCATCTCATCCCTCTCTCACCTCCTCATCTTTCTCCCGGAGCAGCTTCTCAGTCTCTACGTCAATCCCAGACAGGAATGCTGGGATGGTGCAGTCAGTAACACTCTCCCGAGTCAGCTTGCTGAGAGGTCAGGGGAAATGGGTGCCAATGAGGGCAAGGAGACCCCAGGCCCCTGCCTGGATTCGGCCCTAAGGCCTGAAGGAGCAGGAGTGGAGGGCCTGCTCCCATCCACACCTGCCAGCAGCTCTGCTTGGGCTCCTGGGGTTGTCTCTTCCCGTCCCATCTGCCCTCCCCCCAGGCCCCCTTCCTGGCCATACTTGCGATTTCTTTCCTTCACCACCATTCGAGTCATGCTCTGGATGCATTGTGCTCGATAGTTCTCATAATGTATTTCCCTTGTCACATCCTTAAGATCCTGCATATGGGTGCGTACCAGCATGGTCCTCAGCTTCACAAAGTCGCAATGCCCAGGATTTTCCACTGCATAGCAAGGCTGGGAATGAGCCTAGGTTGAGGCTGGGGGCAGTGGGGCGGTAAGGGGGGACAGGGAGGCAACTGAGGGCCAGAAAGTATCCTCCCTTCCCTGGTACCACAAAATTCAAGAGTTTTACCTTCTACGATACCCCAGGGATAGAGCCGTCCCCGAACACGCCGCCCTTTGGCCTCCACCACGGTGTTGCTGCCAATGACAGCAAAAGGGATACTGTCCTGGAAGAAGGCAGGGTTCCTATCAGTGCCTACCAAACCTGCTCACCTCTGAGGCCTCACCTGCCCTTCTGACCAGAGCACTTTAATCCCCAAGTGCGCTAGTACACCCAGCCTCTAAGATGATCTTGAGTCCTTCCCAGAGATGTGTCAGAGCCAGTTGTTATTGGCTGGTGAGAGCCAATTGTTAAATTTTCAATGTGAGCATTTTCAGGTTAGTCGTTTTCAGTTACGTCCGACGCTTTGTGACCCCATTTGGGGTTTTCTTGGCAAAGATACTGGAGTGGTTTGCCATTCCCTTCTCCAGCTCATTTTACAGATGAGGAAACTGAGGCAAACAGTGACTTGCCCAGTATCATGGAGCTAGTAAGTGTCTGAAGCCAGATTTGAACTCGGGAAGATGAGTCTTCCTGACTCTGGGCCTGGCGCTGTATCTACTGCACCACCCAGCTGCCCATTTACCCCTCAGAAATTGGCAACAGTTGCAAATCAGGGCTTGATTTATTGTCTTGGTGATTTTCTAAACTTGAGAAGGTAATGGAGAAACTGTTAATAATGCAGATTAAATTTAAAAGTGTGTCCGTGTACATTTTACACCCCCCCACCAAAGCTAATTGTTTAACATTTACCAGCAGGTCACTAGTCCTTCCCCACCCCGACTGTTTACCCTGCCACAAACCTGCTCTTCAGCCCAAGAGAAGTGGGATGGGCTAACCAGAGTGAAGGAAGAAAGGGAACTTCTGAGTAGGGAGGGATGGGTCTAGACTAACTACACTCATCTCAAGGGTCTCCCACCTTCAAGGCCTGGTCCTGTAACTTGAATTCCTCATCTTCATCGGAGTCACAAGCTGGGAATTGGTAGATCTGGATTCCAAAGTGCTCAATTTCCTCTCGAATCTGAGCAAGAACACAATTTGGGGGGAATAGGGAGGTGGAATGGTATGATTCCCAGAATCTGTACCTCCCTCCTTATTCATCCCATTCACCAGTGCCCCACCACTTGCCTCACCTTTCGTTTCTTGTGCTCCACTTCATTGGGTGTCAGCGTGTCAGCCTTGGCCAAGATGGGCACAATGTTGACTCGGTGATGCAGGGCCCTCATGAACTCTACATCTAAGGGTCGGAGCCTGGGAAGTGGGGAGGAGACAGGTGGCTCCTGGACTAATAGCTGTGCTATAGCTCTCTCCACTCCAGCATCCCAGCCCTGGGAGACTCAGATGGTACCCAGACAAAGGAAACATACCCATGGCCAAAGGGAGAGATGAAGTAGAGGCAGCAGTGCACCCTGTTATCCTGAATGTTCTTACGGTTGAGGCCGCTCTCATCCCGGAAATACTGTTCAAACTGCTGGTCAATGTAATCTGCCACTGGCTTCCAGCTGGGACAGGGTTGCACAGACAAAACCATAGAGACCTCATGAACACTCATTGCTTCATGCTTTCAACAAACATGTATTAAATGCCTACTATGTACAGAGCATTGTGTTCCTACTATATGTGTACCTGAGGTTGATGGGGTATACTGAGTGGTAGCCCAGGCTCCTACCCTATGACTTCAAGCAACAAGTACCATTTTTGTTCCCTTGTATTCTGCTTGCAACTTATTTTATTGGTTCTCATTAAGAAGCAATGGTGGTGGACAAAGAGGACCAGCCTTGGAGTCAAGGAGTCTCAAATTAGCCTAGATAAATCTAAGGCTATAGATTAGTAGCTAATTTGTATTGGTAGAGGGAGTTTCCACACTGGAAACAACATACATTAATGAGATGACAGATATGGAAAAAATAATTTCATGATCTTGGATAAAAAAACTCAATCCAGGGCTGGGCATGTAGTAGGTATTTGGTATACATGGTTCTCGTTTGAAGAGGGCAGGCAAGGAAAAGGAAGAGGAGGAGGAAACCAGACTCATAGAAAAACACCGATGAAGAGCCCCCAAGCCCAAGTGAGCCCTGAGGTGTGTTCAGTTATAAACATTGGTAGCATGTTCATCCCTCCCTTCATACCTTTGCCCTCACTATTCTGTCTACCCTATGTCCTCCTTTTTCTCTATCCAGAACAACAGCTGACACTTGAATGACACTTTAAGATTTGGTTTACAGAACATTTGACATATGTGATCTCCCAGGATCCACACCACCCTATAAAATAGGTAATCCAGTATTAATGTCTCCATTTTACAGAGGAGGGAACAGACAAAAAGAGGTTAGGTGACTTGTCCAGGGTCAGAGTGCTGAAGGTGGCCTTTGGGCACAGGTCTGCCCATAGTCTGGATATGACTCATCATCACACTGTACTACCTCTGACCACCCTCCAAAGCCCAGTTCAAGTGGTACCTCCTCCTAATTCTAATCTAGTCTGAAGTGATTCCCCACCCTCCTCCACCCTTTAAATTCTCCTAGCACTCTAGACATAACCTACAATTTGGCACTTAATTATATGCAATTTTGTGCTGTTTTCTAGTGGTCTCATTCATTGGTGTGTTGTGGTCAAAGAATCTAGAGCTGGAAGGGACCTTAAATATTATCCAGTCCAACCCCATCATTTTACAAATGAAAAACTTGAAGACCAGAGAGATCAGGTGCCAGAATCACAGGATTTCAGAGTTGGAAGGGACCTTAATAGACATCCAATCCAACTCATGCTCAAAATGAATCCCATCATCACACACTAGATAAGAGGTCATTCCAGCTGCTGCAGCCTGTTTGAAAGCCTCCAATGAGGCCCCCTCTACTTGCTAAAGCAAACCATGTCACTTTGGGACAGCTCTATTTTTTAGGAAGTTTTTCCTGACATCGAGACTGCATTTTCCTCTCTGCTACTTCTACCCATTGTTCCTGGTTCTGACCTCTGGGAGAAAAGAGACCAAGTCTAATCCCTCTTCCACATGCAGCCACTCATCAGCTAGGATGTCCCTCAGTGTTCTATGCTCTAAACATTCCCAGTGCTTTTTATATATGGCATGCACTCAAAGCCTTTCACCATCCTTGTTTCCTTCTTCTGGATGCTCTCCAGCTTATCAACGTGATCCTCACATTCCACGTGTGGTCTGGTCTTCCCTAGGTCACACTAGCAGCAAGTGGCAGAGCAAGGATTCACTTCTGAGTCATCTGGCTCTCATTCTCCCAAGCCCACTCACTTTCCTTTGTCTCCCCAAATAGGCTGTCACTCTTCGTATCCCTGCACCACTCGTGTACTAGCCTGGTCCTAGCACAATGCAACGGAGTGTCATATGTTCTCAGGAAATGCATTTTGATTGATTGAGAGAAGAAAAGTGAGAGGACACGGGGATGCTGCTGGATAGGGGGAGAAGGGGGATGGCTTTGGGACATATAGGCAGAAGTGGCACAGTAATCTGTGCAGAACCAGAGCTTTGGAGAAAGCTCCAAAGCCTGGCGTGTGACAAAGTCATCGAACTCAGAAGGGCTATTATGTGGCTTAAATAATATATGTGATGCACTCTGTAAACTTTGAAGCACTATATGGATGTTAGCTATTATTGACAGTTCCCTGCACACTTGTTGGAAGACACTGCCCTAGAGCAGGAGGAGATAAGTATGGCCACATGGTTTAGCGAAAAGAATACCAGATTTAGAACCTGCAAAGACTTGAATCAGTATCCAGTGTCTGACACTAGCAGTGTGACCACAGGCAAGTCACTTAACTCCTCCTTGCCTCAGGTTTCTCATCTGTAAAATTAGGATAATAAGCCTATAGAACCTACTTCATATGGTTGTTGAAAGGATCAAATAGCATGGTATATGTAAAACACTTGGCAATCCCTAAAACACTACATAAAAGCCATTTGATAATATATCATAATACATACCCAACACTGGACTCTGGGGGAAATGAAATCCCTGACAGAGCTTCCAGAGTAGGTGGGAAGACAAACTGCACAGATGTGAAACTAATAATTAGCAATAATCAACCAATCCACAAATATTCCTGACACATACTACATAACCCAGGGCAAATCACTTAACCTCTTTAGTGCTCTCAAGGTGCAGGTTACAATATAAGTGCTAGCTTATATTTGTAGAGGGAGTTTTCTTATCAGCAAGTTCCCTATACCAGTGAAATCACATGTTCCCTCTCTATTCATCCCATTCCTATGCCTACATGCCAGGCATTGTCTAGGCACTAGGGCTACAAATACAAAAAAAAAATGGAACAATTCCTTTTCTCAATTTGCTTAAAGACAGGACAGGTTGGGCAGTAGGAGCTCAGCATAGCAAAGATTATTTGGGGTGGGGGTGGGAGGGACAGTATGTGTGTAAAATTTAGCATCCATGAGTGTGTGAATATATATATATATATACACATACACACACACATATAGTATGTACATATACATAAATACATATCCACACATTCTCCAAGCTCCATAAATGTGATTATTACACAAGTCATTGAAGTACCTGGAAAGACCAAGGATAGGTAAGGTGCGTACACCGCAAAGTCCTCACTCAAAAATCTTCAGTAGCTCCCTATTCCCTTTAGAATCAAATACAAACTTCCCGGCCTACTCTTTTAAATCCCTGTACGCTCTACCTAAAGCCTACCATACCAAACTTATTTTATATTACTTTCTTTCACAAACTCCTGCCTCCATTCCTAGAATGCAATCCCTCCTTCCAAGGGCCTCTTAGAATTATCTTCTCTTAAGACATGAACTTCTTTTGATTCTGAGCTTGTTGATATTCTCTTCCCTCCTCAAATTGCTTTGTATTTATGTATCAGCATACATGGATTTTTGTTGTTGTGGTTCCTCCAACAGAAGGTGAGCCCCTTAAGAGAAGGGATTTGTTGGGTTTTTTGTTTCCTCAATGGATTCAGTACCTAGTTCACAGTGTCCTCTTCTTCAACTCCTGACATCAGTGCTTCCCCAAATGCTCCAATTTACCTGTTCCGTAGCCTGTTCAATTACCACGATCTATTCCTCTGTTCCACTGAAGCTGTATAGACATGGCCATAGCTTGATCTGGCCGTCACTTTGCCATCCACTTCTCTGTTTAAGAACTTTGAAATTCCTTTATTCTATCTTCATCTTTTATCATCCTCTCTTTCCCTTTGCCCTGATCATGACCTCCACTCCCTCTAGTTCTTTTCTAGTTCTCACTCCTGCAGCAGCTGGCTTCCCTACAGCTGCTGGCGCAGGAGATAGAAAGCTGGACCTGGACTTGGGAATATCTGGGTTCTGGCCATGTCACTTAACCTCTGTTTACTTCAATTTCTGCACCTATCTCAAACGGTGGTTCTGAGGATCACATGAGATAAAATTTGTTTTTAAAAAATGCCTGACACATATTAGGCACTATATAAGTGTTCATTCCTTTCCACCTCCCCCGTCTCAACCCTTTGGTGAACCAACGTAACTCTACATCATCCTCTGCTCTTGAATCCTTTGCCCCTTTGTCCTATTTGATTGTCATGGTATCTCCCACCACCCTCCTCCTTCACTCCTATTCATCTGCTGTGGAACACAGGAAATCATGAAACCATGCCAATGGGCCCACTTCAAATTTAAATTGTCTACATGACCAATGTGGAAATATGTTTAACATGATTGCACATATATAACCTATATCAGATTGCTTGCCCTCTTGGGCCAGGGTGGGAGAGGGAGGGAGAAAAATTTGGAACTCAAAATCTTATAAAAAATGAATGTTGAAAACTGTCTTTACATGTAATTAGAAAAAATAAAATACTATCTTAAAAAAATTTGTTTTCTAATCTTAATTGAACCTTCACTGCAGCAAGGCAAGCATTCTATTCCTCCCTAATTATGTTACTATTCCACTATCCGTAGCAGCTCTTCCTAACCTTCCCAAGTCCCCTCAAGCCTCTCATGGCACAACCTCCTTCCTTTCCTTTCCCTGGCTGAGGACCATTTCTCATATTTCACCCCCCCCCAAAATGAGGCCATTCTTGGAGAGCTGTTCTCTCTCCCCTGTTCCTCATTGTTCACACACCTTTTAGTACTATCTCCTTCCTTCACTCTGATCTTGCATAAAGAGGAGACCCTTCTCCTTACCAAAGCCAACTCCTCAACATGTACCCTTGATTCCATCTCTTCTCATCTTCTCCAGAAGATTACCCCAACCTTTCCCATGCTGTCTCATCTTCAGTCTTTCATTCTATTGGCTCCTTCCCTGCTACCTATAAACATACCCATGTCTCTTCTAGACTTGAAAAACCCTAATTTTATCCACCCTTGCTTACAATCATCTTCTATATCCCTGTGTCTGAGGTGTATGGGGTGTTTAGAAGGACTAGCACCTCTGGGTGTAAGGTCTTGCTGAGCCCTTTTCAGGGCTGCTCATCCACCTTTGGGGTCCACCTGATTCACCCAACTCTCACCTGTGGCCCCCAAAACTGTAAACTGTCTCAGCAGATGGCTAAACCAGGTTGAGGGTAACCAACAGGACTCAAGCCTGTCAATGAGTTAGGGAATGTCTACCACTAGTATGTGAAGACTTTCACTGGCAGAATGGATGGATGACAACAATTTGTCCCAATGGCCATAAAGGTGGCTGAGTGCTTAGAGCTTGGTCAGACATTGAAGATGCCAAGGTCATCCACAGTATCCCAGGCCATCACCAGTTGTCCTGACTTTCATCCTGTCACTAGACTCCAGTGACTCAAAGAGAGAGAGAGAGAGTGAGGTTGAAGACTTTGTACAACTCTGCCTCACTTAAATCACACACAAGACAAGACAAGACATCAGCCTGTGATGTTATTGGTCCTCTTCGAAAACAAAGGATGACCAACATTTCTACCTTTACAACTCTTGTATGCACTTCTTTCTTTCTATTCACAAGCTGCCATCCTGGTATAGGCCCTTATTACCTCTCATTTGCACTATTACAATAGCCTTCTAACTAGTTTCCCTGCCTCCATCTCCCTCTCTAATCCACTCCATCCTCCACTCAGCTACCAATGTGGTTTTTCCTGCTCAATGAACTTCAGTGGCTCCCTATTACATAAAGGATCAAATACAAAATCTTCTGTTTGTCATCTAAAGTTTTTCATAAACTAGTACCCTTCCTACCTTTCCAGTCTTCTCACACTTCTTTACTCCTCTCCCCAATCCCCACAATGCAGTTAAACATATCCACTTGTAATTCCTTTAAAGTAGCATTCCATCCTCTATCTCCAAGCCCTGGCACAAGTTCTCCCACATGCCTGGAATCTCTCTTTGCCTCCACCTGTTAATTCCCCTAGTTTCTTTTCAAGACTCAGCTCAAATCTACCTTCTGCAATAGGCCTTTCTAGCTGCTAGTGCCTTCCCTTCTCAGATTACCTTCTATCTACTCTGAAAATAGCTTCTATGTACCTAGTTATTTACATGTTTGCTTCCTCCATTAGAATCTATGATCCTTGAAGGCAGAGACAGTTTCTGCCTTTCTTTGTCTTCCCAATATCCAGCATAGTGGTGTGGTGGCCTAATACGTAATAGGTGCATGTTGACTGATTCCCCAGGACCTAGCACAGTGACATGTATGTAGTAGGCACATAATAAATGTTTATTGAATTGAATTTAGTTGGCACAGCCTCATTTGCAAAATTTTGCTTCATTTTAAACAGATTAATACCCAGTCCTTTTTCTTGGCCACTCCCTTTTCTGCCCCACCCCCACCCCCAACTCACAGTTATCGTTCAGTTGAGAGACAGTATGGCACAGTAAAGAGAATGACAGACCTGGGGTTGGGAGAGACCTGAATTCAACTTCTGGCTCTGACATTTACTAGCTGAGTGATGTTGAGCAAGTCACTTTAATTTATCTGAGCCTCTGAAAAAGGGAGATGAAATGATTGCACTACCTAACACACAGGGATGCTTTGAGGATATAATTTTTGTGTGTCTCGAAGCGCCATAGCACAGCCATACGAGCTGCGTGTGTGTCCCAACCGAGGGACACAAGGCTTGAGACATACCCTGCAGTCAGCCCCATCTCCCTCTTCCTCATGGATCCCTTTCCCTCCCATCTCCCCTCCTCCCTACCACCTCACCCTTAGCAAGAAGATTGGGGGTGGGGAGATAAGAACGCTCAGTGAGAGCTGTACCACTCAGTGTTGTTCACAGCATCTCCAAAACCTGGTGTGTCCACGACCGTGAGCTTCAGCTTGACACCTTTCTCCTCGATGTCCATGGTATGTTTAGTGATCTCCACTGTTTGCATGATCCGTTCTGGAGAAGGGGAAAACTGAGGCCCAAGCAGGGGCGGGGAGATGTACCCCAATCACATGGGCCTTGTCTGGACCAAAATCCAGGTGTCTAGCCTTACTGCCCAGACCTCCTCACCCTCCTCCATTCACACCCTTATCTGGGTGCCTTTTCTATGGGAACCAGCAAGCTGCATGATTCCCAACACAGGAAATGCCGGTGGCTGTTGGCTCCAGCCCCAGCCTCTTCTCTGCTCCAGGATTCTCTCTGGATTCCCGGAATCCTTAGGGGGTCAGAGACCCATTTAAGAGCACATAACTCTGGCCTCTGGCCCCTCTCTATTACCCTGCTAAGAATTGCTAGACTGGGCAGGGGTCATCACAGGGAAGCCTCAACCCTCTCCAAGGATCTGGAGAAGTCAGGACATGGAGGGGAGACCTCCACCCATGGAAGTTCTGTAGGGGCACTAGTCTTATGAGAGAAGTGGTAGGTCTGCCCGTTCCCCTCCCTTGCTGCTTCTAGCCAACCCACTCACTCCCCTTTGCTCACCTTCAGAATTCAATAATCTTCGGTCCCGGTACATGTCAGTGAGGAAGAGGCTGTTGATAAGGGTGCTTTTGCCCAGCCCAGACTCTCCTGGTGGGGAGAGAGGGTGGAGGCTCCCAATTAGGTATGGGAAACAGTAAGGAGACTTCTTCCTAAACTAAGCATATGGTATGGTGGGGTAGGGATAGAATGGAAGGGAACTGGTAATAGCTCTTCTCCCTCCTATTCTGACCAAAAGGTTAAAGCTAAAAAAGGTATCTTAGAATTCATCTAATCCACCCCACTTATTTACAGAGGAAGAAACTAAGGCCCCCCAAAGAGGGAATGACTTGCCCACAGTCATCTAGGTATTTGGGCAGCAGAACTAGAACCCAAACATCCTGCTTCCTGGTTTAGGGTTTCTTTTCCCTGCATCATATTGTGTCCAATCCATGACTCTCCAACTACCTGTCTGGTGTCTCCCCTTCCTTCCCCCACCCCGAGCAGCTGTGGCCTGTGATGCTCTCTTGGTATCCCCACCCCTCTTTCCCCATGGGAGACTCCCCAGTCCCTACCATACCTGCCACCATGAGGGTGAAGTCAAAGCCCTTTTTCATAGACTTTCGATGAACCTGATTGGGGAGAGTGGCAAACCCCACATACTCCTTATCATCCTGTCAGAGAGGAAGTACAGCCTTGTTTAGAGAAGGGCATAGCAGGATTCCCTGGACCCAGATTTAGCCTCCTCCCATTCACCCACAACCCTGGAAAGCAGGTGCTCATGTTCTCACATTGGACCCAGAGACTCCCGGCCAGGTTCACTCCTGCCAGCCTGTCCTGCTGGTCCTGTTGACTCTTACTGGGTAGCCCAACTTTATTGATCCCAGAGAATAATGAGGGACTTGTTGTGGGCATCATGATGGAGTCTACCAACTAGGGACAGAAAATCCCCACCATCCCTTAAACTCTTCTATATACATCTACACACTATTCCTTCCCATCTCTCTCTTAGCCCTTCTTAAGGGGGAATGGGGATGCCCTACCTCAGAGGAGTCATAAGGGTCCAGCCTGCCCCAGGGGCTTCGAGGCCTGCTTGAGGTGCTGAGCATGCTTGAGGAAGAGATGCAGAGGTGAGCCTGGTTTTCTGACTGCATCCGAGAGGAGGCCCTGGACTCCTTGGTCTCACACTCTTCAAAGGGATCCAGGATAGCGGGGAGGCGTAGTTGGGGAGGGCAGATTGCCTCAGGATGGGAGACATCACCCCCAGGGAACTCTTTTACAAACACAGCCAGCTCTGCCTCTTCTGTGCCCTCTAGGAATTGCTTAATCTGGTGGGGGAGGGGAAGGGTGAAGGGAGAAAGGAAAGGCAAGAAGCATCGACAGATAGGTGGGAAGAAAGAAGGGAGAAGAGGAGGAAATGAACGGAACAGGTGATGGAGAGAAGAATGAAAGAACAGGAAAGAAGAAAGGGCTCATTTTAAAGGTAATGAAATGTGTTAACAAAGCCAAAGAAAGTAGGAGTTTCTTATCATACTTACCTTCTCTCCAGCCTCAGCCCTGTTCAAAGCTCCCCTTTCCTGGACAAATCTTCCCCCTACTCCTTACAAACATATACCCTTTACAACTCACCATAGTATTGATGCCTGGCATTCTGAGGCTCAGCAGAGTCATGGGAACCTATTCATATGAATTTACCCTTCCCTGCCTCCCCCCACCACACATCGGAATACCAAGCAGAACTAATTCTTTAGGGGGTTGAGAGGCACTGGACATAGCTGAACCCAAGTACCATCCTAGTCAAACCCAACTAGGGAATTAGCAGGGGAAACATGATAACTAGGAGTAGTCAGTCTAGAGAAGAGATGACTGTAAGCGCCAAGGGAGTGAATAGGACTAAGTTGCCTAGGGATCGGGAAAGGAATAGAACAGTCTTGGTTTTGAAGAGGGTCTTCCTGGTGAGATCAGGGAGATAGCAAGCTAGGTCAGTTATGTTCCCCTGCTCCTGAGCAGCTGGCTTTGGGAAGGATCTGGGCTTGGAACACAGAATTTTTCCTGGGAATGAAAATTTCAGCCAACCATATGAAACCCCCAGTAATTTCAGTCTCCATTCCCAGACACATTAATTCCCAGAGACCCAGAAAAGCACAGAGCGGGAGTGATTCAAGTCAACAAGCAAGAGGTAAATGCTGCCTTGGGCTACAGAGGTAGAGAAGGGCCACAGTGAGAAGGGGAAGACATAAGAAAGCTGAGGAAAAGAACAAGGAGGGGATGCAAGCTTCCCTCCCAGTGGGAGAAGGAACTTGGTGAAGCTGAGGAAGCAATCCTGCCTTCAGTTGTGCTGCTAATAGCTTTGGTTGCCAGTTTAGGATGGATGTCATTGATCATGGCTGACTAGCCAGTCTTTCCATTCTACCCTTAACCAAGTTCTAGCTGGTGCCAGGTGGGGAGCTCTGGACTAGAGAGTATTCTCCTCTGGACGGCACTGCCACAGTGAGGTACCTTCTCTGCAGTCAGATATTCAGAGAATGTGCCCCTGTGGGGAAGGCAGAGTGAAGCAGAGCTGGAGGCTCATATGCATAGTCCTGCCCCCTAAGCCTCAATCCAGACTGGGGGTGGGCCACATCCCCAGCCAGCACCCTTCCCCCTTTCCCCACCACCACTGCCCTTCTCCTTTGGTGGGCAGTACCCTCTGCCAGGAGCCTGGTGGTGCTGGGCACAACCCTGCCCTACGATATCCACGTGCCATCCTTGGACAAAGGACAAAGGCCTCTGCGCCCATGTCATCATGGAAACTAACACTCTCAGAGGACCTGGGCAGAGCAGGTGGTGCCCCTAATGATTAGAGTCTAGAGCCATGGGTCTAGAGCAGGTAGAGCTGGCACCCAAGAACCCTCTTTCTCCCTGTCCCCCTTTCACAGATGAGAAACTGAAGAAGAAAGACCTAGTAAGCCAGTTCCCAAACCCCACTGCTTCTTAGTTCTATGCAAGAGGCAAACACAGAAGAAAAAGCCTCCCCAGGCTTAAAACCCTACAACCTGCCTGTTGCTATGGCCACCAGCGACCTTGGGGGAAGGGAGGATGGGAAAACAGATGGAACTGCATCCCTAAGGCCATTTCTAGCTGGATCTCAGAATGTGGGAATTTATTGATAGAAAGAGGCTGGCTTGGGGGTAGGACTTGACCTAAAAAGGCTCTTTCCATCCCTGATGCTTATGATGCCCCTGAGGGAGGAAGGGGGTGGGGGTGGACAGTCTGGCTGGCAGCCCAAAATCCTGGGGAATTCCTATGAGGACCTCATCCTGTCCTCCCTCACAACTACACTGTGACTGAGCAGCCAGCCTGATAAAGGGGTTGGGGAGGGGATTGCAGGGGATACATATGGGAGAAATGTGGCAAGGTTGCCAGGTCTGCCTTCTACCTGGGCTACTAGCCTCAAAGCAGACTCTCTTCCCCAGGGAACAGAAGGGGAGGGAAGGCAACAAGCATTTATAAAGTACCTGCTGTGTGCCCAACACTGTGCCTAGCACTTTACAGACGCCTCTTTTGAGATTCGCAACAACCCTGTCATGTAGGTGCCATTGTCCCTATTTCACAGATGAAGAAACTGAGGCAGAAAGAGGTGAAAAGTGCCTTGCCCCAGGTCCAGTGTTCTATTCACTGTGCCACCAGCTGCCTCTAGAAAAGGGGATGCCAAGGAAGATGCCAGCTCTGAAGTCCTCTAGCAAGGTTGAGGAAGAACCCAGCCTAGAACCTCAGAGGCCAGTTTTTTGAACTGTTCTTTTGTCCCTACCTACTGGGCATCACAGCCTAGCCTGGCTTCTAGGAGGAATGGCAGTTTTGGTAGTGATGAAGAAATAAGAGAGGCAGGGGACCACAATATGATTTGTTCTCTGCATTGGAAGGAATGATAAGACTGGGAATTCCCCCCAAGGTTAAGCTTCTGGGCTATCTTGCCTGAGTCAGTAGCCAAATTATTGTCTAACCCTAGCCTCCATCTTCTCATCTGAAGATCAGGAAGAACAACTGCCATTTATTTAGGGCTTTGAAGCACTTTATCTCATCTAATCTTCCAAACAACCCTGTGACATAGGTCCTACAGGTATTTATTAGTTTATCTGAAAAATGAAGGGCTTGGACCACATGGCCTCAGAAGTCTCTCTAGACCTCTAGAAGCCGACTCTAGACCTAGGATCTTCTGATCCCCATCTTACAGATGAGGAAATTGAGGATCAGAAATAAAATGACTTGCCAATAGCCAATTAATTGCCAAGCTTATAAATGTTAAAGGCAGGATTTGAACCCAAGCCTTTACAGGCCCTAAGTGCAGGGTGCTTTCTGCTATAAAAATGAATGAGGAGGACTATTTGTTGGTCTGTTTTCTAGTTCTTCCACATTCACAACCTCTAAGCACCTTGCCAAGGCTCTGAACCTATCCTCAGCAGCAGAGTTCCCATCTGATCCCAGCAGAGGTGATCATTCTCCCAGGCTTCAAAGCTCCCTGTCAGCAAGTGCTGAATCTAATTTTATCTTCCAGGCAAGCAAAGTTCCTCACAGACATACCCAGCTGTGTCCCAATGCTCTTATTTGCAATCTGGCTGCCCCTGCCCCTTCCTTTCCCTTTCTTTTTGATCCTTTGCCTCTGGCAGGGACCAGCAAAGCCTGTGGAATGTCTTTCTCCCTACCCTTCCCTTTTCCCTTTAGTCCCTTAGTGCCCCCCCTCACCCTGCCCCACCCTTCCCCGCCAGCTTTGCACCCCACCCTCCAAGGACTGCTGCAGCGGTATCACTTGGCTCCCCTGCAGTCTCCTTCTCTGATTGGCCACCCCACAATGCTCTGCCTCCTGTTTATCCCCGGTGGGCACAGCACAAGCTTCTTGAGTCCTGCTGATAGCACTAGTTTCTGTCTCAGATCAGTCTCTGGCATTACCCATCCCAGGGCACTGAGGTCCAGACAAAGCGCTTGCCACAGCAGGAAGTGATAAAATCTCCTAGCCCACACCCTACTCCCTAGCCCTCCTCCCTGGACAGATTTTAGCCTACATGAAACTTACCCCAAACCCGCTCCTAAATTCCCTCCCTCCCTTTTTGCTCCTGTTCTAGTGTTCCCCTAATTTCAGTTGCCTAATATACAGCAACCAAAGAGGCAGAGGTAGGCTGCCCCCGATCCCTAATCCTAGGCTAGGCTGAGATGCCATAGGAACAACTGGCTCTCTTCCCTAGTGACCCCCTGTGACCTCTAAGCAGAGAAGTGTCCCCTATAGCCCTTTTCTTCCCAAAGACCAGTTTTCTTAACCTGGGATCCATGAATTTATTTTTATTGTTTAATATTTTGATAACTATATTTCAACATGATTAGTTTCCTTTGAAATCCTACATAGTTTATCTTAGGTATTTAAAAAACATAATTTTGATAAGGGGTCCATAGGTTCTACCAGACTGCCAAAGAGGTACCAGGATTCCATAGCACTCCTGCTTAGAGAATCCACTCTGGGATCTCCCAGTCCCTGGGCTACAGTGATGCTTAGGGCATGATGCCAGGCCTATCCTCTACTGCATGGACAGCTGGGTGTGGGAAGAGGAGAGGTAAGAGGAGGAGGAATTTGCCTTGGCTAGCTGCTAGATCCTTTCCCTCTGGGAAGTCCTTAAGACTGGGGAAACCAAAGCATAAGGTCAGTGTAGAATTGCGAAACTACTTCCAGAGCTATAAATGAGGTGGGAAATGGAGAGAAAAGCCTGGAAGATAAGGCTTTCCAGTACAATAGTTAACTGCCCCATATGAGTTTTTGTGTAGGTCTTAATGTCAGGGCCTGGTTTTTTTTCTAGATGTGAAATGGACTTCTCCTTCTCTCAGAGGGAGTCTAGGGATATAAAGCCAAAGATACCTCTGGCAGCTTGAATCCGGAGGAGGAAAGGTGTCACCCCAAGCCAAGGGTAGTTGTTAATAGTTCCATGCCTTTCCTTCTTTTCACTAACAAAGCCCTGGGGAATCTTCCCCACAGATTTCTAAATTCTCATTTCACAAGGAAGGGGAAAGATATTCTTTATATTCTGCCTGAGGTAAAGCAGTGAACCAAGGTGATGGACAAACCCTACAACTGTGAAGAGAAAGTACTGCTTGGAAGTTTGTAGGCTAAATCTTGAGGGGATGTAAACAGGCTTTAGTAGAACTCTCTCTCCACACCCCCACCCCTACCCCAATCTCTCACTGGCAGGGGACTGAACTGGGTTGGGAGGGCCAGGACCTGAAATGAACTGAACCCAGTGTGTGGCCAAGAATGGCACCCCCCTCGCCCCCAGCCTCTGCCAGGCTTAGAATCCAGGACAATCAATGTTCCCTCAGGGTTCCCACCACTGGGACAATCAATCTGTCTGTCACTTTCACAGGGACAACAGGAGGGAGGGAAAGGACACTACTTTGCCATTGCCAGGGCCTCTACTGATCAGGGGAAGGTCATAGGGTTGAGGAAGCCTTCTGGGCCAAGTCAGGAAAAAGCTTGACAGCCCATTCCGGGGTCCCAGAAGATGATTATTCTCTCCAGACCTGGAAGCTCCTGATTCAATGGGGCTCTATGGAGGCTGCCTACAATCCATATCCTGCTGTCAGGAGCTGGCTTCCACTTCTGCTGCAAACCCTGCACTCAGCCATCGGCTCATCCCTCATCCCTCCCAAAACTTGGGAGGAGGGAGGTTGTCAAAAAGATGCAAAAAAGGAGGGAATATATGTGCTTTATAGGCTTGGAAGAAGCAACTAGAGCCTTGAGAAGCACCCAGAGCTGGACTTGCTTTAACCATCAGTTAACCTTACCCCTCTTCCCCCAATGTGATGTTTGCTGGGAAGAGTTTGGCTAAAGAAGTCCAGAGAAGAAGGTGCCTATAGCACAAACTGGGCTGGTTCCAGGGTCAGCTTAGAGGGGAGAGGTTGTATTTCTCTTCCCCAAGAGATCTAGGCTATAGAAATTAAGTTCACAAACAAAATCCAGTGAATTGACCATCATCTGTATAGAAGGGAAAGAACCAGCACTTCCTTATGAAATCCTATTGAGCTGGGGGGAGGGGGAGGGGTGCCGGGAATTCCTGGCCTGAGTGGGGACAAGGATAGAACATATTTTTCTTTCCTTTCCGGAGAGAAGAGGGGGCAGCTAGGGCAGATGGATCACAGGATTTAGAGAAGGGACCCTAGAGATCATCTAGTCTAACCTCACTTTACAGATGAGGAAATGGGAGCCCAGAGGGGTAAAATTGAACCTAAGTCTTCTGACTCCAAATTCATTGCTCCTTCAGTGCCCATCTTTGTAAGATAGGCAATGTAGCATCATAGAAAGAACACTGGACCTGGAATTAAGAGGGACTCAGATTTCTATGCCATCTCTTCTGTGAAATGGGAGCAATGGTATTTGTACTCCCTCCTTCACAGGCCAATTATTGAGAGGAAAAAGCTATGTAAAACTGAAGAGCATTAGACAATTACTGTTCATAAATTTCCATTGACTATTGAGAAAGGGTCAAAGTGTTAGAGCTGGAAGGGACCGTAGAGGTCAAATTCATCATTTTACGGATGAGGAAACTGAGGCTCAGAGAGGTGCCAGGACTTGCCCAAGATTACACAGGTACCAGGATGCCTCTTTGCTCCCCACCCCCACCCCCCACCTGCCTAAAGCTCCTAAGCTCTCTGGTCATCACTGACATGCTTCCCCTCCCCCAGCATTCTCATCTCCGATTAGCCCAGACAGACCCTCTCCCAGCTTAGGGTACCTCCGGGCCTCTTTTTCTCCTCTCCCAGCTAAACCCCAGCTTTCTATAGTCAGCATTGCCCAGTCACCCTTTCTCCTCTGCTATCCTCTCCCTTCCCATCCGAATGGAACTGGTCAGAACTCATCGGGGGTCCGGGTGGGAGGCAGCCGGGGAGGAAGAAACTTGAGAGAGATAGCTCAGTGAGCCAGGGCCCCGCGGCAGGATGCCACCCCGGCAATGCTCATGCCCACGGCGGGCTAGGGTCAGGCCCCGCGGCTCTCGCTCCCCGGGCCCGCAGCCCGGCAGAGGGCAACCAGTCTCCCATTGAACTGCCCCAGGCAATGGACTCCCAAGCCCAAGCCAACCCAGCCCAGCCTACCGCAGCCCAAAGCAGCCCAGAGCTCAGCCGCCTTACCATGGCCGCAGCCCGGGCCGGGCCGGCTCCTCCTGGACAGCACCCGAGCTTTCGCGACTGTAACTGCGCTGCCTGCCTTCCTGCCTGCTCTCTTGCCTGCAGATCGCCCTCCGCATCGCCAGCCCCCCCCACCCCTGTCTCCCGCCGCCCCGGAGTGCGGACCTGCTGGAGGAGGAGCCAGTCGAGCCAGGTGGGCGGGATAAGCCGGCCCCGAGGAGGGGCCCTGCAGCCAAGAACTCCCAGAGAAACCCCTACCCGTGGCCTGGGGGCGGCCCTTGTCCTGGAAAGGGGCTGAGTCTGCGGCCTAGGGGCGGAGCAGGGGTCCGGGGCGGCCAGCTCAGTTTATAGGATTGAGACCTAGAAGGGACTTTAGTTACAGATGGGGAAACTGAGGCCCAGAAAAGTAAGGTGGTTTACCCAAAGTCGCATAGCAGTCAAAGAAACGAGTGGAACCCAGGCACTCTGACTCCATCTCCAGAGGTCTTTCCATTCACTACGTCCATGTTCCCTTGTGGACTGAAAGGCCCTCCAGGAAGGTGGAACCCTGCCTTACAAGGGTACCCTCTCCTCCAAGCCTTTCCTTGCACCATAGAAAGTTATCATTACAATCAAGCAGAAAAATAGGTAAATGTTGAACATATTCCCCTTCCGCTCCTGCCACCCAAAGAAACAATTATCAACCACACAGATTTTACCCCTCCCATACCTAGAAGGCCAGAGGTCTCCCCTTCTTCAAACAAAGATTTTCCAAATTGGAACACTAAAAAGAGGGTCTGGGCAGTTGCCCTCATTGGTAAGGCCTCATGTAAGAACCCTAATTACTGGGGATTTGCTTCTTAACCACTAGGGGATCAACCTCTTCTTCCTTTGGGACCTCTGGAAGTGTGTGGGGAAGATCCTCAGGAAAAGATCATCTCATTAAGCAGGGCTAAAACAGCTGGTTACTGAACTAAGCCCCCTCATTCACAGTGCTGCCCCTGGGGCCCCGGAAAGGCAGGTGAGCTGCAGTGAGGGCACCTGCTATACTGGCTTTGCAAACATTTAAGTCCCAAAGGGATCAGAGCAGCTGTCAGGGAGAAGAAGGACCTCATAAAGGAGGGAGGCAGGTTGCCTGAAAGATGCTCCTGGGCCTAGTACCCAAAGCCTAGGACCTTGGGTTCTTTCCTCAGGGAAGGATAAACAGCCAGAGAGGGAGGTAAGTCCTAGATTGGAGAGCATTGCTCCTCCTCCCTAGCAGCTCTCCTCCTGGTGGCAGATTGACAATCTAGGAGAAGAGCTGAATTATCCCACTATCATCCCCTCCCCCCACTATCCCCAAAGACTGGCCAGTGCCGAAACCTAGTGTTACAACTCTGACTATGGCACTGAGAGCCTAGGGACTTTTCCTACACCCTCACAACCTGGGAGGAGAGAAGGGAGTTGATAAGAGGCAGGCACCATACCCTCAGCAGATGGCAGGCAGAGAAGCCAGAGGCCTAAGCAGCGGGAGGAGGGTTCATGGGGAGCAAAAGCACGGGGCCATGCAAAGGATAGGGATGAGGCTTGGAAACACGCCCAGAAAGATATAGGGCTGAATGGTGTAGTGGAAATCTCACTGGAATACAAATCAGATGACCTGGGGTCCAGTCCCAGCTTAGATACTTTATTAACAACATCACCATGGGCAAATTACCTGGACAATAAGCCTCCTTCCCCACCTGGAAAATGGGATAATACTACCTGCATTACAAGGCAGGATTCGTGAGGGTCAAATAATATGATTTGTGGAAAAGTGCTTTGTCAACTATAAGCCATTTTCCCCCCCTGGCCTGGAGAGGCAGCTTCATTGTGGAAATTCCCTCTACTGTCATAGATCAGCAATTTATATCACTTGCAGACTTTGAGATTGCTTGAAACACAAAGAGGTTACACAAAGATAGCTTGCCCATGTCACATAGCTAGTATGTGTCCACGGCATGACTCTAAGGCTGGCCTTATCCCCGTACCATCCTTCCTCTCTTTGCAAATCACTAAATGCATAAAAAGGAGCTCCCCCCCCCCAACAGAGGCATGTTATTGGGCTGATCATTTGGCCTTCCTAAGCCTCAGTGTTTTTCATCTTTAAAATGGAGATTAAAACAAAACAAAACAAGCTAAGAGCCAAAAGAGACTTTAGGAATCAGTAAGCCCAGCCTCCTCATTTTACAGAAGAGGAAACTAATAACTGTGCTAACATAATAATTGTTGATAGCATCATAAATTTAGAAATCACCTAATCCAACCTGTCATTTTATAGATGAGGGAACTGAGGCCCAAAGAGAAGTGACTGGTCCAAGGTCATTTGCCAAGGCGGAGAGCAGAGCCGCTCAACCCGCTCCTCTGATTCCCAATCCAAAAGTCTTTCCACTGTATCACATGACTCCCCTGAGGATGAAATGAGATAATGTCTGTGAAAGGGTTTTGTAGCCATAGAGTGCTATGGAAAAAGGAAACTGCTGTTATTGTCCTATGTGGCTCCATTGAGGCAGGTCCTGTGGGTTCTCTTAAAAGACATTACCAGCTTCAAGCTCAGAGGATGAGGAGACTCAGAAACCTCTGTGACAGAAAGCAAGACGGGGTTAGAGGTCCAGGCAGAACAGAGCAAATGAAAGCCCAAGGGAGAAAAGAGCGGCTGGTGTTCTCCCAGCTATCTGAAGAAGAAAGGAAAGGCTAGTTTTTCCATCTGTGAGGAAAAGTCCCAAGAACTGGGAGAATGGGGAGAAAACCCAGGGTTGGGAGTCCAGGATCTTGACCATAATGAGAAGAAACCTCATGACATGGAAAGGTAAGGCTCAGATATCGGGGAAAAAAAAGCTAAAGTGGCTGATTCAACTGTGGGAGATTAACAGGATTAGAGATTCAGTAGAGAAAGATGCCTTAGAAATCATCTAAATCCAACCCCTTCCTTAGGCAGATGAGGAGCGCAAGGCCCAGAGACATTAAATAACCAGGCCAAGGTCACGCAGGTGGGAAGTAGCAGAGTTGGAGTTAGAGCTCAGCTCCAAATCCAGTGTTCTTTCTATTGTCCTGAACTGATTACTATGTGCTTTAATAAAAAATGATTACTATGAGGAATTCAAAGAAAAATGGGAAGGCTTGTTAGGAAGGGAAGCAAAGCAAAGAAAGCAGAACCAGGAGAACAATATATGCCATGATTGGTGTCCCTGAAGCAAAAAGAACACCGATAGGAAAGTGAACTGGAAGTAATTACAATGACCAACCATTTCTGACCCCCAATGAAAGATGAAGAAGTCCCTTCTTCTTTTTCAGGTGACAGTTGTGAGTAAGGAGTGTTGCCTACACTGTCCAATAGGGTCAGTTCTAATTGTTTATGTGTGTTTGATTCAAGGGTTTAGTTGGGAATTGAGATATATCTGGGAATAACTGAAAGAACCAATAAAAGGAATCAGTGAAAAGAAGGCAGGAAGGAAGATGGGAGGGAAAGAAGGAAGGAGGGAGGGAGGAAAGATGGAAAGGAAAGGAGATGGAAAAGAAGGAAGGAAGAAAGAGGGAAGGAAGATGGGAAAAAAGGAAGGAAGGAAGAAAAGAAGGGAGGAGAAAGGAGAGGAAAGAGGGAAGAAAGCCAAAGCCTAAGGCTCAACCAGGGGAGCTGAAGCCAAAGGAGAAGAGTTGAGGTGTTAACCAGAATAGCCAGCAAAGTCAAAATCCTTGAAGCAATGAAATTAAAGCCTGTCTGAAGGCCACAGGAAAGGAAGCGGCAGCTGCTGCCAGGCCTGAATTTTAAGCCCTGGGATGCACAAAGCCCACTTTTAGTCAGCTGGCTGCCGGCCTCAGAGAGATTTCAGATCATCATATAAAAATACCTCCAAGCACTTCCACCTGGTAGCTGGCACAGACAGTGTGGGACTGGTCTCCACAGTTGCTGCGCCAAGGGTGGGGGTTGGGCAAGAGAAGCACACTGTGTGGTGGGGAGGCCTTTCTTATGGGAGATGGACCCTCTCATAAGATCCTCCTTTTTTCCCCCCCTATCCTCTTAACCCTGGGCCAAAGTCCAAAATTGGACACAGAAACCTCTCAGAAAACAAGTGAATAAGTTATGCTTGTTAGTTCCCAGCTGTGCCCGGTATCCTGCTCTCTGCCACGGTGAGCACCTGCTGCCCCAGGCCTGGATGAGGCCATGTGTTCAACTGCAGACTGGACCTGGGCTGGCTTATAAGGAAGCTGTGAGTCCGAGAATCCTGAGGAGGGAATCCTGGGGCCTCAGCAACCACAGCTCATTTTCAAGTCACACCCAAATTCCTACTGAGACTAACAAGTCACAAATGGCCTTTACCTGGAAGCTGGCTCTGCTCTAATAGAATGTGTAGTATAAAGTCCTGAGGGGACTAATGTAAAAGCTTCCTAACTTGGCCTTCATATCCCTTCTACCATCTTTCACCCAGAGACCTGAATAATCTTTTAATGCATGGTCTAAATTTATTGCTTAAAAATCTTTAGTGGTTCCCTATAGAAGACTATAGGACAAAATGCAAATCCTTTATTCAGCCCTCCAATATCTTGCTTCAATCTACTTTTCCAGCTTTATTTCCTAGTAATTCTCTCTACGCACACTGTAATTCAACCAAAGGGACAACCAGTGTTTCTGATCTTGCCCTCCTCCTCTCTCTTTCCTCCAAACACACCATCCCCCATCTCTAGAATAGACTCCTTTTACATCTTTGCCTTCAAGACCCTGCTTAGGTGCCAATTCCTCCACATACTGGGTACCTTCTCCTCCCTTGACTCCAGACACACCACTCTCATGTTTCCTACCTCTCTAACCAAGCCTCTGTCTCCCTGAATGGCCTTTTGTCTTCTTCTCCATGCCTTACTGTGGATGTTCCACAAGGGTCTGTCCTTGGCTATCTCCCTTAACAATCTCACTGGATCTCGTGATTTTGACTCCTACTCCTCTGCAGATGAATTCCAAAGCTCTGTCTGTAATCTTAAGCTACCTTCTAAGATCCAGGCTTACAAATCCAGCTGTATACAGGACAGCTGGATATCCATCTGGATTGTCACTGTCATCTCAAATGCACTATGTCCAAAACTGGGTTAATTATTTTCTCCCTGAAACCTAGTCCTCATTCTGGTATCGTTATTTCTGCCTATGGCACCACATTTCACACAGTCTCTCATGCGTTAAACCATGGAATTATCTTTGACTCTTTCCTCTTCCTCACTTCTCATGTCCAATCATTTACCAAGCCCTGTCCTTTCCACCTCTGAAAAATCTCTGGCATCTATAGCAGAAGTGTGCTGGTAAATGTTTAATAACTGTCTCTCAAACAGCAATGACAATTTATATGCAAGGACATATTTTTAAATTTAAACTACATTATTAACATTTTCTCCATCCCTTTATTAAGTCTAAACAATGAACAAAACAATCAGTCAAGCTCTGATTTCTAACATTTTCTAATTTCTGAGGTGCAAATCCTCACACTGAAAACATAACAACTAGCACTCAAGTGCTGGGGTGAGCTGACTCCAGCACACTCTGGCTGTTCTCTCCTTTCTAGTCTCACTGCTACCACACTAGTAAAAGGATCTTCATCACCATTCTCCTGAACCACTACAAGTAATCTCCTTTCTTTTTCCTCCAAGCTAGCCTTCTTCTAGCTCAGGGCTGTCCAAAATGCAGCCCATAGGGCCAGCAGTGCGATTTATATGCCCGCCTACAAGCATAGAAATTTACATAAATGCTTTAGTAAACGAAGCCGAGCTCCCGCAGAGTTCTCACTAAAATGGCAAATCAAAATATATTGTCTATTGTTTCGATAAAAACCTCAGGTTGGACAGCCCTGTTTTAGCTGACATCCTTCTCTGCCACCCAGTCCATCTTTCTTGGGAATCAGTCTGGTCATGTGACTTCAGAGGTTCCAACCTATTGCTTACTGAGTTAAAATTCAAATTCCTTTGTCTGTCATTCAAAGCTCCCCACAATATGGTGCTACTTTTCACTTCTAGCCTTATCTCAAACTACCCCTATCATGCACCCTTGATTCTAGCAAACATCAGTTACTCTCTCTCTTTCGTCCCCATGAACATACCAAGTACTCAGTCTGTATCTTTTTGTTTTTTTGTTCCCTATGCCTATATTTCCTCACTTAGCACAGTTCCTGGCACATAGTAGGACCGTGTTGATTTGACTTGCCTTTCTCTCCTCTTTCCTACCTATTATTTACAAATTACAAAATCACAGGTTCTCAGGATTGGAAAGGACCTCAGAAGCCAACTAATTCAACCTGTCCCTGAAGCATTCTCTCTACACCATCTTGAATAAGTGGTCATCCAGCCATGGCTCAAAGATTGCCAATCAGGGGGAAGGTACTACCCCCAAGGCTACTTTTGCCATCTCTAATTGTAAGATTTCTCTTATACTGAGTTTAACACCACTGAGACACCACCTCCTCCATGAAACCTTTCCTAATCTTCACATTTGGCAAATAATTTAGAAAAGAATTTCTAGTCCAACCCCCTCATTTTACAGATCACCAAGGTTCAGAGAAGTGATTTATCCAATGTCACGTGGGCAGTAAGTGACAGAGAAAAGGTTCAAACCTAATTCTTCTGACTTCAAATCCAGTGCTCTTCTCCCCACACAATGAACCTTCCTTCTCAGATGCCATATAACACTTTATTTTGCACCTCTCTAATGCCTTTATCAAATAATTGTGTGTGTGACAGTTTAAGGATGGAGTGGAGAGGAGGAGGGAGAATTGATTTACTCAATGGGACCTCCCCCCAAAGTAAGGGATGAGACACCCAGTCAATCAAGTCAATCATAGACCTGAGATTAAATGTGAAAAAGGCCTTAGAATTGAAATGACAATGAACAAGAATTGTGTCTGGATAGGCAGAAGAAACTAGGCCACATGCCAGGGAATGTCTCTAAATTATCAAGCAAATTAAGGAGCTGATTTCCAGAAATTAGAGCAAGGGTGGTATCTAAACTAAAAATCTCTAGCAAGGAACTGCTTTGTCTCTTCCCTCTACCACCTTTGGTCTAATGATAACCTTGAGAGCTCCTAAAGGTCTGGAGGATTTTGGACTTTCCATCTTCCATCAGTATTGTCCTAATGTCATTCCCAGATCAGTTAAAGGCAATGTCTTCATCAGGAGCCAGAGGCTCCCCACGATTAAGGGGACCTCTTTGAGCACCTCCAGGAAATGAAAGAAAAGGAATTCCAGCAGCCAAGAACTGTAGGTTACCCCTTTGCCACACGTACTCTGTAAGCCTCAGTCCACTTTCCCTGGGACTCTGCATGTACTTGTGGGTGACAGTAGGACAAACTTTTGGGGAGAAATTTCATACCAACTTTGGTATACACTGCTTTCTAAAAGGCTTGAATCTCTTCTGTCTGTGTTTTGCATATGCCTATATATCTTGCCTTCCCTGCTAGAATATAAGATCCTTGCAGGCAGCTGTTTTTGCCTTGGTATGCCCAGTGCTTCTAACAGGGAGAGAAAAGACAAGTGTCGCTTTAGAAATCCATTGCCTAAAAAGATCGTGGAGAGAGTTAAGAAAGACAAACACAACACCTGAGTGTAGTGTGTTCTATTTTGATAGCTTTAAGAGAAGAAAGAAAAGAGAAGCAAAAAGGAATGTACTAGGAAAGAAATGAGGAAGAAGCGTGAGGAATTTACTATTTCTAAAAATTGGGGCAGATGAGAAAAAGAGTTTACAAGAGTGGAGAATGGGGTAGAGGGAGCACGAATCACTTGGATTTCATTCTTATCACACACACACACACACACACACACACACACATACACACACACACACACACACACAGAGTTTGGCATAAAAATACCTGGGAACAGATGAGGACAGGGAGGAGAAAGAGTATAGTTTAAGATTGAAGGAAGACAGAGTCAGGGAGAGAACAGACAGGCAAAACAAACTTCAATTTGGAGGCTGGATTGAAAGGAAAACATAAGAACCAGTAATCAAGTGTGAGTGAAATGAAGAGAAAAGGGGCTGTGGAGCCCCTATGGGAGCGACTTCAATTTTAGATTATTAGTGTTAATCATATTCCTTCTCTTTCACCACTCTTTTTTGTTTAAAAAAAAAAAGGAATCCAAAATCCTCCATTGATAGTTAAAGAGGGGGATGGAGGGGCAAAAAGAGGAAAATGTCTAAGATAATATGATGAAGGGAAATACACAATTAACAATCGTAACTGACTGGATAAACTAGAAGAGGCTAGCAAAGTGGATTAGTAAGTAGAATCCAACAATATTGTTTACTAGAAACACAACTGAAAAAATCTATGCACAGTAAAAATGAGGAGTTGGAGCAAAATTTATCATACCTTGAGCAAGCTCAAAAATAGCCATCATGAATTCATCTTAGAGCCACCATAGATAGTGAAATGTCAATATTTAAAATATTTGTACTAAATAGCATAGCGTCTAACGATTTGCAGCATTTCTATGGGTGTTCTTGGCTCTGGGTCATAACCCCATATGGGGGTCTTGAAAAATTTGGCAATAGTAAAAAGTTTCTGAATATGCAATGACCAAAAATTAATTAACAATCAAATGAGTAAGGAATCCAAGGTGTTTCTGGCAGTGCTGGCATTGAGCGACTTCTCTACAGCCTTGGTTCTGAACAAAAAGCATGTGCACTTTGCACTACTTGTGCCCTCAGGTCACTCAACACCAACAAATGCCGCTGCCAAATTTCAAAAAGGGTCATGCATGAGTAGAAAAAGTTTAAGAAGTCCTGATAGAGGAAACATTACTGAAATCACATGGAGAAATGCACAGCAAGAAAACCCACATTGAATTGATAAATAAAACTAGCAGTTGGATTTAAAAAAAACTATTAAAATAGATTATCTATTCACTAATATGACCAAAAAATAGGAAAATCAAATTTCCAATAGCAAAAAATGGAAAAGGAGAATTCACAACAAAAAATAGCAGCAGTCAATGTGGAGGTGGGTGTATTGGTAATTAAGGAGGGCTTTTAGCACATATTCAATCAAGTGCCCTTGAAGAGTTTGGCCTTTGTTTCCTTGGTTAAATTAGGAGTCCTTGATGACCTCCTTGCCTAATTTATGTGGGTTTGAGTGACATGTTTGTGGCATCAGAGGCTTTTAGACCATGGGTTTAAGTCGAATTTTTGTGACGCTTTTAGGTCCTGTGGGTGAGTCACATGTGTGACTCACCTTTGACCCTGAACAAGATATATAAACCCAGAGGCTGGTGTTCTCCTTTGGGGCTCTCACTCTTGGAGGTATGTTGATGTGGAGACTCTGGGAAGCTGTAGTTAAGAGTCCTCCAGCTTATAAACCCAGATATTAGGACTTTGTTAAACCCTGGTAACTATGCATTGAGATTTGAATCAGACAAGGTCTGTCTGTTGATGTTTGTAATTTGTTTGTATTTGCTCTGAAGTTCAGGGTGCTGACTTTTTCCCCTGAACTAAGTGAATGATATTTGTATGTTGGATTGAAATAAGACTGTTAACCCCCTTAATGCTGCTTTCCTTAGTAAAGCAGATCAAAAGAACCTGTGCTTGCAGCGTTCTTGTTTTTGGGCTTGTGTTGGTTTTTCACCCCTACAGCAACTAACTGGATTGTTACAACAGTGGGGGGCAGGATTGTGGAAGGACAGGCACACCAATACATTGTTGGTGGAGTTGTGAAATGGCATAACAATTTTAGAAATCATTTTGGAATTATGTACATAAAGTAACTAAAATGCCCATACCTGCTGAACCAGAGACTCTATTACTGGGCTTATATACCAAGGAAGCTGTCAATAAGACAAAAGTCTCCATATACTCCAAAATACTTATAGCAGCACTTTTTGTGATAGCTAAGAACTGGAAATAAAGTAGATGGCCATGAATTAGAGAATGGCTAAACAAATTATGGTACATCAATGCAAGGGAATATTACTGCGCTGTAGGAAATTATGTATGTGATGAATACAGAGGTGCATGGAAAGATATAAGTGGACCGATGCAAAGTGAAGTAAGCAAAGCCAAGAAAACTATATATACACACATACACAGTTACTACAACAATATGAATGGAAAGAACATTGACATATGAAAAAAAATCAAAAGTAAATGTAAACAAAATTATAAAGATCAAACAGGACTCAACTGAAGAGATATAAGAAGACATTCCCAACCTACCCTTCATGGAGGGAGGAGATCCACAGGTGGTGCTCGTTGCACATATTTCTGGACTTTTTCAATGCATTGATCAGTTGTGCTGAGTTTTTTTCTTCTCTAAAAAGTACTATTTGTCATATATAGATTAGCAATCGGGGAGGGTTAGAGGGATGGGATACATGGGATATTGTGGTGATATAAGAAACAGAAAATATCAATAGAAGTTTATTTCTTTAAAAATAAAGGAGATCCAGCAATACCACTTCTAGGGTTGTATCCCAAAGAAATCATACAAGTGGTAAAAGGACCCGTATGTTCAAAAATATTTATAGCAGTTCCTTTTGTGGTGGCAAAGAATTGGAAATCAAGGGGATGTCCATCAATTGGGAAATGGCTAAACAAATTGTGCTATATGAATGTAATGGAATACTATTGTGCTATAAGAAATGAGGAGCAGACTGACTTCATAATAACCTGGAAAGACCTATATGATCTGATACTGAGTGAGGGGAGCAGAACGAGGAGAATATTATACACAATTACAGACATGCAATATCCCTGATGACTAACTTTGATAGACCTGGCTCTTCTCAGCAATGCCAAGTTCTAAGACAACCCCAAAAGACTCATGATGGAAAAATCAATTCACATCCAGAGGAAGAATTACGGAGTCTGAATGTATATTGAAGCGAGCTATTTACTCTCATTTTTTGGTTTGTTTTTGTTTCTGTTTTGTTTCTACTTTCTCATGGTTCATTCCATTGATTATAATTCTTCTTTACAACTTGACTATTGCGAAAATATGTTTAGTGTGAAGGTATATGTAGAACCTATATTGGATTGCATGCCATCTTGGGTTGGGAGGGGGGAGGAGAGAGAGGGAGAAAATTTGAAACTCAAAAATTTGAGGACCTGAATGTTGTAAACTAAAACTAAAAACTAATTAATTAATTAATTGATTAAATTTTTTTTAAAGATAAAGGAAAAAACCACACTAAAGAATTAAAAAAATCCTATCTCAGAAAGATAAACTGAACATGAATTCCCAACTTAAAAACCCAAAAAATCAATAATAAAACTTTGAAAAAAATTAAACAGGGAGTTGGATGTCATCTAACACAAACAAAACTATATAATTCATAACAGTAAAATGTCCAAATTTTCTTTCCTCTGTCATTATCGATGCAGCAATGCCTCTCAGTCTTAGGGGTTAAATAGAATCTGATGGAGACTGAGATCAAGGAAGGAGAGAGTCTGGGTTGGGAGGACATAGGGAGAAAGTGGACCAATCAGGCTTTTAAGTTTATAGGATTTGTGAAGGAACTTTGATAGCAAATGATATATGGACTGGAAATATTTGCCAGAGTCATACATTGGTCTGTGTTTGGGAAGCACTGATGATGCTTGGGGATCACTCAGAGTTCTAATGTGCTCATGGCCAAAAGAGCCCACATCTGCAATAAGTCAAGTGTGCAAATTGAATTGAATTCCTTATGAATCTCGAACCTTTTCTCTTCTAGTATCAGACCTTTCTACTTCACTCCGAGATCACCTTTGTGCTTACTCCAAAGCATTATTGTTCCTGGTAGCCACTCATATTTCTTATCTGGATACCACTGTGAAGCTTGTGGCTTTTTGGGTCAGCACGGCATGAAAAATAGGCTTCTTGGCATAACTAGTCCAATGCTTTTAGTCCATCACTAAGTAGTTACCTTTATGCCACACCCTCTCTCCACTTTTATGCCCAGGATGACCTCGCGAAACATAATGGGAAGTCCCTAGCCCTGATATTATTAGCTCACAGTTGTTTAAGGATTGAAAAAGCACTTTACATTTATGCTTTATTCTCATTCGATCCTCAAGTCAACTTTGTAAGATGGGTGTTATTATTCTGATTTTACTGATATGGAGACTGGGGCTCAGAGGATTTCATGTGATTTACCTAGGATCACTCAGCTCCTAAGAATTTAGCATTTGAATCTAGGTCCTTCGGACTCCAAGTCTAGCATTCTTCCCACTATACTCTGTTAGCTCACAAGTCCTATCCTTGACAGAGACAGAGAAGGTGGTGGACTCAGGGTGCAGAATAAAACATCTTTTTTCGTCCCAGACAGCGTGGAGATTTGTTTTGCATAACTATGCATATCTGTTACAAAGGTTGTGTTTTTCTTTTTCTTTTCCAATGAGAGGAGGAGGTAGGAGGGAGACAACAAGGATTTCTGCTCACTGAAAAAAATAAAATTTAATATTTTTCAAAGAGACAGAGGGGAGGAGAGAGTGCATTCTAAGCATGGAGAAGGACAGTGTTAAAGAAGGCACAGAGACAGGAGATGGAATGTTGTGAAATCCAGGTAGACAATAACTAGGTCATTTCTCCCATCTACCTGGCAGCCTCATAACACTGCAATTAAAAAAAAAAGACTAAAGGTTCTAAATCAGGGTGGGGAACCGATGGCCTTGAGACCACATTTGGCCCTCTAGGTCCTCAAGTGAGGCCCTTTGGCTGAATCCAAACTTCACAGAACAGAGGCCACAGGTTCCACACCCCTGTCCAAAATGAACCATTGCTGGCTCAAACTTGATATCTCCAGTAACTATGAATGAATTCTTCTCCACTCGGAACAGGGCTGAGCTCAGGATGAGATATGGATTATTCCCCTGCAGTATGAGCCTCTTCCTATCCAAACTGTTTTCACCATTGCTCACTGTCTTCTCACTGCTACCATTTTATTCTTTTCTTTATATAAAAGAAAAGCATTGTGGTTGCTAATCCTTATCTGTGTGACTAATGCTGGTACAGGTAGAGATTTAAGAAAAGATTTTGATCTCTAAGGAAGGCCAGCTTCATGGAGGAGAAGGAACAGTGACTCCATTCAGAAGTCACAAACACATTAAAGGAATTTTGAAATTATACTCTCAGGAAAGTACCAAGCTTCCATAAGAGAGTCTATAAGCAAAAGATTAGTAATATAGAAATACAAATAGAACCTCTTCAAAGCCTATCATTCCTACATTCTAAACTGTGGTCCAGAAATCCAAATCTTCTGATACCATCTTTGTAACCATCTAGTTACTTCCCCAATACATCTTTCCCAGAGCCCCTACTTTCAATTGGCCACAATGATGAAAAAAAAACCACTTGCGCCTCTAAAATCTGAAAGTATCTCCCCAGGACTTCATCATCCCTAAAAATGCTTACTACCAATTTTTCCCTAAGTGAGTCACTGAAAAATGATGATTTCCTTCATTTCCCTATTCTCCATCCTCTTCCTATTGGACCACCACCTCTTGCGCTGTTCTTACTTTCTCCCATGTGTAACTTATATGAACATTTTTTTCTTCAAATAAACTGTGAGTTTCTCAAGGGTAGGGAGTCCATCATCTCTTTCTTTTGTATCCATCCTTCCTGAAACACCCAGGTGGCACAGTGATTGAAGCACTGGGCTTGGGGTCAAGAAGATTTGAGTTCAAATCCAACCTCAGGCAATTATTGCTTGTGTGAGCTTGGGCAAGTCACTTAGCCTCTGTCTGTCTCAGTTTCTTCATCCGTAAAATTTGAATAATAATGAGCACCTACTCCCCATCCCCCCCACCCCAGGACTGTTATGAGGGTCAAATGAGATAATATTCACAAAGTGCTTTGCAAACCTTAAAGTGCTACATAAATGCTAACTATTATGATTAAAGACAGCTAGGTGGCACAGTGAATAAGAATGCCAGGCCTGGCGTAAGGAAGACTCATCTTCCTGAGTTCAAATCTGGCATCAGACACTAGCTGTGTGACCCTGGGCAAGTCACTTAACCTTGTTTGCCTCAGTTTCCTCATCTCTAATATGAGATAGAATAGGAAATGACAAATCACTACAGTATCTTTGCCAAGAAAACCCCAAATGGAGTCACAAAAAGTCAGACACAGCTGCACAACAAAAATTATGATTATATGGGAACATATAAGAAAGTGATTTTTTAAAAGTGTTTAGTAAGCATTCACTGAAATTAAAGAATAAATTACATATAATACATAGTAGCAAATGACTATAGTAACCTTGTGTTTGACAAATGTAAAGATTTAAGCTTTTGGGATAAAAATACACTATTTGGTAAAAATTGCTGAGAAAACCAGAAAGCAGTCTGGCAGAAATTGGGTATAGATAGACCAATATCTTACACCATTTACCAAGATAAAGTTAGAATGGATTCATGACCTAGATATAAAGGGGGATACCATAAGAAAACTAGAAGAACATGGAAGACATTACCTATCAGACTTATGGACAGGAGAAGAATTTATGAATAAATAAGAGACAGCATTGTGAGGTATAAAATGGATAATTTTGATTACATTAAATTAAAAAGGTTTCATACAAATAAAACCAATGTAGCCAAAGTTAGAAGGAAAACAGAAAATTGGAAGAAAAAAATTTATAGACAGTTTCTCAGATAAAGGGCTCATATCTCAAATATATAGAGAACTTTGTTAAGTTTATAAGAATAAGAGTCATAGGGGGCAGCTAGGTGGTGCAGTGAGTAGAGCATGGGCCCTGGAGTCAGGAGGACCTGAGTTCAAATCCAGCCTCAGACACTTGACATACTTACTAGCTGTGTGACTTTGGGTAAGTCACTTAACCCCAATTGCCCTGCCTTCCCCCCTTCAAAAAAAAAAGAATAAGAGTCATTCCCCAGTCCACAAATGATCAAAGGATATGAACAGGCAGATGAAGAAATCAAAACTATTTGCCTCAGTTTCTTCATCTTTAAAATAACCTGGAAAAGGAAATGGCAAGCCATTCCAGTATCTTTGCCAAGAAAACCTTAAACAGGATCACATATATAGTCATATGAAAAACTGTTCTAAATCATTATTGATTAGAGAAATGCAAATTAAAATACCTTTGAGATATCATCTCATATCTATCAGATTAGCTAAAATGATAGAAGGGGAAAATGACAAATGTTAGAGGGAATGTGGAAAAAATTGGGACACTAATAAATACACCATTGGTAGAACTGTGAACTGAGCCAACCACTTTGGAGAACAATCTCAAACTAAGCCCAAAGAGTTATAAAAATGTGTATACCCCTTCACCCAGCAATACCACTCTTAGGTCTGTTTCCCAAGGGGATCAGGGAAAAAGGAAAAGAACTGATATGTTCTAAAATATTTCTACCAGCTCTCTTTGTGGTGGCAAAGAACTGGAAATTGAGGGGATGCCCTTCAATTGAGGAACAGCTAAACAAATTGTGGTATATGATTGTAATGGAATACTACTGTGCTGTAAGAAATGATGAGCTAGGGGGCGGCTAGGTGGCACAGTGAATAGAGCACCGGCCCTGGAGTCAGGAGGACTTGAGTTCAAATCCAGCCTCAGACACTTGACACATTTACCAGCTTTGTGACCTTGGACAAGTCACTTAACCCCAATTGCCCTGCCTTCCCTCCTCCAAAAAAAAAAAAATGATGAGCTGCCGTTTGTGGTGGCAAAAAATTGGAAATTGAGAGAAAACCATCAATTGGGGAATGGCTGAATAAGTTGTGGTATATGAATGTAATGAAATACTATTGTTCCATAAGAAATGGTGAGCAGATAGATTTCAGAAAAACCTGGAAAGACTTGCATGAACTGATGCTGAGTGAAGTGAGCAGAACCAAGGGAACATTGTACATAGTAACAACAACACTGTTTGATGACCAACTTTGTTAGATGTAGGTCTTCTCAGCAATGCAATGATCTAAGACAATACCAAAAGAATGGAAAATGCTATCTATATTTAGAGAAAAAACTATGGAGTCTGGATGAAGATTGAAGTATTCTATTTTCTCTTTTTTTAATTGCTTTTTATTTTTTTCTTTCTCTTTTTCCCCTTTTGTTCTGATCCTTCTTCCACAACATGACTAATATGGTTTTGAAAAAAAATGATAAGTGGGATGATTTTAGAAAAAATGAGAAGACTTGCATGAAACAATGAAGGGTGTGATGAGCAGAACCAAGAGAATGTTGTACACGATAACAGCAATATTGTTTGAAAGACAACTGTGAATGACCAAGTTATTCTGAGTATTATAAATACTCAGAAATTATCAATAGCAAGAGGCTATCCACCTTCAGAGAAAGAAGTGATAAATATAAATATGCATAGTATAGTTTTACATATATTTATAAATCTGTGTCAAATGGTGGCCTTCTCTGGTGTGGGGTGGGGAGGGAGGGAGGGAGACAGTTTGAAACTTAAAATGTAACCAAAAAATTAAATTAAATTAAAAATTAAAGAATAAATTAATTGGCAGGTAGTTGTGATATAGTGGGGAAAAGACTGGATTTGGAGTCCCCTGCCCTTACGGAGTTTACAGTTAGTATAATTGGGTTCTGTGGCTCCAACCAGGCCACCTTATCCTTACTAAGCAAGCTCAGGCTTCCTACCCACGGATAGGACTTTTTGAAAACACGAAGGGTAAAGGTCCCTGAGATGCAGGACAGCTGCTTCTGTCCCAGTACATGAACAAGGAGGTCTATTTCACATGCACGTCCCTCACTCCCACAGATGACACCTACACATGTCCCCTAGGTCTTGTTCCTTTTCCAAGCCTCAAATGACATCTGGATGCTTCAGGAACTGACTGACATTCTACCCCCAGGCCAGAAGATCTTCCTTCCACCCACAGCCAGCAGCTGCCTGTCCCCTCGTGTTGACCCAACAAGGCCTAATGCCAAAGCTTCCCCAGTTAAAGTCCATGGGCATAACCTGGAGCCAGAGAGAGCTTTTGGGTCTACTCACTCATCCAGTTGTTAACTGGCTCTGCTGAAGGCATTTGAAGCACTAAAAAGGCAGAAGGGGAGACCTGGGGAACATTGTGTTCTAGTAATTTTCCCAGAACTCCCATAGGGCTACCATTTCTGGCCTGGTCAATGAGTAGAGCCAGCTGGGCAATAATTGAAGAACCTGATGGGGGTAGAATTTCTCCTTTTTGACTGGGTAGTCTTGGTATTGGGAAAGGTGTTTTGGCAAGAGATCTGGTTGGAGGTTCTGACTGGCTGGGACATGGGATGTGGCTGTAAATATTTTTCACTGAGCTAGGGACCCTAGGAGGTTTGCTATCTACCAGATGAAAAGACTAGGTCATTCTGGAGCTAGCTCATCACACTCCAAGTGCTACCTAAACCAGGATTTTCAGTCCGATTTAACACATATTTATTAAGGACCTACTATGTGCTAAGCATTACAGATACAATGACCGAAAAACATAAAACAGTTCCTGACCCTAAGGAGCCTACATTTTAATCAATGGTTGTTGCTTGATTAATTCTCCTAGGAGGAAACAAATTCATTTAAGTAACTCTTGTGTCACTGTTACAAGCACAAAAACAGAGATGGAGATTCCAGTAGATGTGATCCCAGATCAGTTAGTAATGTACTTGAACTTGGATTTCTGGAACTGTGTTTTGGGGAGGGTTTCGGGAATACAGAATCTGGAAGCTGGGACAAGCAGCTTTTCTTCCCATTACCCACCATGTAGGGAAGATGTGAAGTCAGAGTCAATAGAGACACCTGATCTCTGGGAACCAGTCTTTCTGACTCTTCCTCTGAGACCCAATAAACAGATAATGGAAAGTAGAAGCTGAGGAACAAAGGCTATTCCTACCTTCCCCTTGGTGAGACTATTAGATAGCAATGGGTCTGGGTTTTTTCCCCTTCACTTGTCTATTAAAGAGAGATTGACTCAAAGTTTGTATCAACAGTTCTTATCAAATGGATTCTTCTCTCCTGAGAAGAGGCTGAGCTCAGGAGATGAATTTTCCCTCTGTCACTGGTAATGCTAGTGGCAGCTTTTTCCTCTCCAAGCTATCCATTGCTCACTGTCCTCTCCTTCCTATCATTTTATTCCCTCCTTTATAGAAAAAATCTGATGGCTACTAATCTTGTGGTCTGCATGATCAATGCAGAGGTAGGGATTTAAGGAAAGGTTTAGATCTCCATAGAAGGACAGCTTCAGTGTAAGAAGGGGAAGAAGAAGAGACACTGACATAGAAACAATGGAGATACATGGAAATTGTACCCCCAAGAAAGTAAGTGTCCATTCATAGGAGAGCCTATAAGTAGGGAAAGATAGAGATGAGAGGCAGCTAGGTGGTGCAATGAATAGAGCACTAGACCTGGAGTCAGAAAATCTGAGTTCAAATCCAGCCTCAGACACTTACTAGCTGTGTGACCCTGAGCAAGTCACTTAAACCTGTTTCCTCACTTTCCTTATCTGTTAAAAAAAATGAGCTGAATTAGGAAATGGTATACCACTCTAGTATCTTTGCCAAGAAAACCCCAAATGGGGTCATAAAGAGTTGGACATGACTAAGTGACTACACAACACAAAGGATTTGAGGATGGGGAAGTAAGGAGGAAGTGCAATCCAGTCACAGGGATGCAATAGCATGAAGAACAGACTTCATAGTCTCAAATGCATCTTGTAGCACTGCTAGGTCCTCAAAGGTCTGAGACAGTTGTCACTAAAGTTCTGAAAACTTCAGGTCCCTTTGCTGGGGGACTTGTAGTATGGCACATGGCTTTCCACTTTGAACTTCAAGCAGTCTTTTTGGGTATAGTCAGCCAGTGTTCTCATATGGGATCTACGGCGGTGGAGACAAGAGCCAGTGACTGCCCTTGGAGCACGGTAAAAAGTAATAACTATCTGGGCTTGAGAAGGAGAGAGGAGAGCAAGTGTAAATCCCAACGTCAGGCTGTGTTGACTCTAAGCTGTCTAAAGAGCATGGAGATCTGAGAGGCTAAGGTAAGCAGAAAGACCAATGCTGAATTCACAGAGGGGAAAGTATTGTGCAGGGAATGCTATCAATAAATATTTATCAAGCACCCACTAACCTGGATCTTTTTTTAAAAGATTACTAGCATTACCTCTTCCTCTCCCAGGGATGTAGTCACAGGTGAGGTACACCAAGCTTCCTAGCACAAACTATATGGGTTCATAAAGCAAGGGCTAGTCTTATTTCTCTTTGCAACCTAATTTGTTAAGCTGAACTGAATTGAATTAAACTGAGTCAATAACAGGAACACATGATATTGCCTATTATCTTAGGAGTACAAAGCATTAAATGAGCATAGAATCAGAGCATCCCAGAATGAGAGCTGGAAGGGACCTCAGTGGCATCTAGTCCAGCATCTGCTTGAAGACTTCCCAGGAGGGGATACCTATCATCTCCCAAGGCAGCCCAGTCCATTTTTGGATAATCATTGTTAGAAACATTTTCCTGACATCAAGCCTAAATTGACTTCTTTTCAACTTTAACCATTGATCCTGGTTCTTACCCTGGGGGCAAACAAAACAAATCTCTCTTTTTTCTTTTCTTTTTTTGTCATTCAGAGTTAAGTGACTTGCCCAGGGTCACCCAGCTAGTAAGTATCAAAGGCTAGATTTTCCCTCAAGTCCTCCTGACTCCAGGGTCAGTAATCTATCCACTGCCCCACTTAGCTGCCCCCAAATAAAAACAAATATAATCCCTCCTCCACGTGACATCCCTTCACAGAACACAGCTATGGTCTGCACCCTACCTCCATCCCTACCCCCACAATTCTCTCTCCAGACTAAACATTCCCAGTTCCTTCAACTGATTGTTATATGAAGTGGCTTCAAGACCTTTCCCCAGCCTGAGTGCCCTCTTCTGGACACTCTCCAGTTTATCAGCTCCCTTCTCAAACTGTGGTACCCAGAACTGAATACACTTTCTAAATGAGGTCTGTCTAGAGTAGAATACTATATAGTGTGATTATCACTTCCCAGTTCCTGAAAGCTATGCCCTCCTCTCTTAATGTAGTCAAAAACTGCCCCAGCTTTTAAGGCTACTAAATCATACTACTTACTCATACTGAGTTTATAGTCTATTTAAACTACTATACTATGTACTATTTTTAACTTTTTTTCACTCCCCTCCCCCCTTGGTCTGTTTCTTCTTTCACAACATGACTAATATGTAAATATGTTTTACATGATTGCACATACATGACCTATATCAAATTGCTTACCTCTTTGGGAGGGGAGAGGTAAGAAAGGGAAAGAGAACTCAAAATTTCGAAAAATTGAATGTTAAAATTGTCTTTATATGTAACTGGGAAAAAATAAAATATTGTCTTCAAAAAAATAAACTACTATGCTATGATCACTTCTCCTGCCTCCATTTTACAGAAAGGGAAATTGAGGGTTTGAGAGACAGAGTGACTTACCATACCTAAGTCATGCAACATAGCAGAGACTTCAACCCAAAAATATATCAAATAGATGTAACCAAAGAAGACCAAGACACAGCTGACTCCCCAAATGCTCTTAGTCTAAACCAGACCACTGGTGGCAGTGGTGGTGGATGGAACGCAAGTGAAGGAGGGAAATTCTGATTTGATGCTGCTCCCTCTGGCAGATATTACTGGATGACGAGCAGTCAGTCTTGAACATGCCCTGTCTAGGGGCATGAGATCAGATTTCAGATTCTACAATCTAATGGAGTGGAGGAGACAACTAGCAAACACACACACACACACACACACACGTTGTGTGTTTGCTAGTTGTCTCCTCCACTCCATTAGATTGTAAGCTCCTGAGGGCATGGATTATCTCTTGCCATTTTTTTTTCTAAATTTCTCTAGTGCTTAGTACAGTGTTTGGCATGTAGTAGGTGCTTAATAAATACTTATTGACTGACATTCCTTTCTATTCTCTGAGTTTTCATGACATCTCTTTCATCTTCTTCCTTCTTCTACCTGTCTGAGTGATTTCCTTTGCAGAATCATGATATAGGCTCTGCCTCCTGTATATTACTGTATGCCGGAGATTTGTCCTAGGTACATGCTCGCTCTCTCTCTCTCTCTCTCTCATTAGTTACCAATGGGGTTTAACTATCATCTCTCTGTAGAAGATTCCCATATCCTCATATCCAGTCCCTGCCTCTCTTCCTGATCTCTAGTCTCACATATCCCACAGCCTACTAAACACCCCCACCTGAGTGTCCCATAAGCCCCTGAAACTTAGCATGGCCTTAGGAGAACTCATCTTTCCTTCTAAACCCAATTATCCTTCTAACTTTTCTATTTCTATCCAATGTGCCTCCATTTTTTAAAATTACCCAGATTTACAACCTAGCATGCTTGCATTCTAGACTTTTCAATTATTTTTATTATATTGGCATGGTCCATTCCTGAATGATTGTTATTTCTCTGATTGTTTAAATATGACTTTGTTTGAAAAGTGTTTTGTTATTGTGTTCATATAGTCCCTGGGTTTGTCTTGGCAGGTAGACTCCAAAGTATTTTATATAGTCTGCAATTATTTTAAATGGAATTTCTCTTTCTATCTCTTCTGTTGGACTTTGTTGGTAATATATAGAAATTCTGAAGATTTATGTGGGTTTACTTTACATCCTACAACTTTGCTAAAGTTGTTAATTGTTTCAACTAGTTATTAGCTGTAGGGGTCTCTAAGTATACCATCATATCATCTGCAAAGACTGATAGTTTTGTTTCCTCATTGCTTATTCTAATTCCTTCAATTTCTCTTTCTTCTCTTATTGCTATAGCTAGCATTTCCAGTACAACATTGAATAATAATGATAATAATGGGCATCCTTGCTTTACCCCAATCTTAGTGGGAAGGCTTCTAGTTTATCCCCATTATAGATAATGCTTGCTAATGGTTTTAGATAGATACTACTTATCATTTCAAGGAAAGTTCTGTTTATTCCTGTGCTTTCTACCATTTTTGATAGGAGCGGATGTTGTATTTCATGAAAAGCTTTTTCTGCATCTATTGAGATAGTCATATTTTTGTTGGTTTTGTTGGTCAATTATGCTGATAGTTTTCCTAATACTGAAACAGCCCTGCATTCTTGGTATAAATCCCACCTGATCATTATGTATGATATTTGTGATAGTCTCCTTGCTACTACTTTATTTAAAACTTTTGCATAGATATTCATTAGGGAAATTAGTCTATACTTTTCTTTCTCTGTTTTTGCTCTTTCTGGTTTAGGTATCTGATGCATCATATTTGTGTCATAAAAGGAATTTAGTAAGACTGTCTGGCCTATTTTTCTAAATAGTTTATATAGCATTGGAATTAACTGTTCTTTAAATGTTTGATAGAATTCACTTGTGAATCCATTTGGTCCTGGGGAATTGTTCTTAGTGAGCAAATTTATGGCTTGATCAACTTCTTCTTCTAAGATTGTTAGATTGGCATATAATTGGGCAAAATAGCTCCCAATAATTTCTTTAATTTCATCTTATTGGAGGGGAATTACCTTTTCATTTTTGATACTGCTGGTTGCTGTGGTGTAGCTTATGATATACTCTAGGCCTGACCACCACCCTGGTGCAACAGACCTTTCCTGCTGACCTCCTAAGTTGTCTTGGACTGGAAAATTGTTTCACCCCAACCTTTTGTCAGCTCTGCCACTCCAGAATTCTATTTGAGGTTTTATTTTAAAGTCTTTTGGAGGAGAATTTGGGAGTGTTCAGATGAGTTTGTTCTTATACTCCTTCATTTTGGCTCCATCCCACCACTGCCACTTCCAAACATTTGGATAGTAAAGGGATTGGATTTGGTGGTCCCTAAGGTCATTTCTACCTCTGACACTCTATACCTCTGTCATTCAATTAATGTCTCAGGGAATAGCCACTCAACAGAGTTCCCAGCTAGGCCCTGGCTTTTCCTCCTCAGAGACAGCACATCCTCATTGAGCTTTGCTAATAATTTGGCTCTCAGAGAGGATGTTTGTATCAATAATCTCTTTCCCTCTTGAAGCCAACCTTCCCCCACACACATACACAGGCAAACATCCTGCTGAGTTGAGTGTAATCAAATCTTCTGAAAGGAAGATACCTTCACTGCTTCTTCATAGGTCATAAAAAAAGTGAAGCCGTATCTTTTACTTGCAGATAGAAGGACCACCAGTAGAGTCATCAAGCTTGCTAGGCAGATGCCCCCCAAGCCAGAGCAGTCTCTAGTCTCCTAAACCAAATTAGGTCAAGAGACATTCTATTCCCAGAAATGCCAGGGCTCTGTGAGAAGACAGGCCCTCTAGGACCTTCCTATTGAATCTCTTAAAAGTGCTTGGCTGGGGCAGCTAGGTGGTGCAGTGAGTAAAGCACTGGCCCTGGAGTCAGGAGGACCTGAGTTCAAATCCAGTCTCAGACACTTGATACATATACTAGCTGTGTGACCTTGGACAAGTCACTTAACCCCAATTGCCCTGCCTTTCTCCCTCAAAAAAAAAAAAGGAAAAAAAGGCAACTGGCCTCAGTTTCTTCCTCTCTCAAATGAAGTTATTGAACTAGATCTATGGTCCTATGATCTGAGCAAAATAATAATAATAATGATCAGGCATGTGTTTCCCTTGATCTGACAGAACTATCTTTTGGGGAGATTCTAGTGATGTCTTGCTCTAAGAACAGGCTAATGACAGAGCAGCAGAGGGTAGGGCATTAGGATAGAAATCCCTTCAGGCACTAGGAGGAGACAGTTTCCCTTAAGTAAGGATGAGGGGTCGGATGTATTCCCAGGGTCCTTAGCCAAGGGTCAAAAGGTACCAGAAGTTGAAATTCTGAGAATGTGTTGCTTTTTTCAAGGAAATGGGGTGGTGGGTGAAGAGGTTAGGGAGGGGGTTGTCCTATCTGGCCTCTACCATGCAGTAAAGAATGCTTGAGATTCCATCTGAAAATTACTCAGGTGTCCACAGAAAAGATGACCAAGGCACAGAGGGAGAAACACTATGACTCACCCATACATAGCCCTCCAACATGAATGAAGGTCTGAGGGAACAGTAGTCCCCGAACATAAACCAAAGTCCCAAATTTTGAGGTTGAGTCACCCAGAGGGCTCAGTAAACCCAGCTTTCAGCCTCTGATCCTGAAAGCAGGGCCCTTCTTTGTGAAGAAGTTACTAGGACCACCTACATGATAGTTATGATTCCTGGGTGCCAGAGGTAACCCAGAGACACAGCTGCCTGAGCGAATTCTCCTCCCTGTTCCTGGGCAGACTCTGCAGCTGAGCAAGGCAGAAGACTTATAATTATTGAGATAGGCTAGGAGTTATTTTAGGACGGAGCCTTCCTGCTGCTGTTTTTGTGTTTTTAACTTCCAAAACAAAATAAGTAGAGGATGAGAGAAGAGGGGTATACAACAGAATAAAGCCCCTGCTCCAGGAGAAATATCATACAGAGTATCTTCTAAAGTCTTTGATTTTAATAGCTTAAAATGGCACTAAGAATTTTGGGACAACCTGTATATAGAAGGCAGGAATGAACTAACCCTTTCCTCCACTTCCCTCAGCAAATAGTGACCTACATCAAGGGGTCACTGACAGTACTTCCTTGACTGAAACTCATACTTCTGGGGGAGAAAATTATTCCCTCAATCACTTATTATCTCTCCTTCTCACATAGGCACTTGACTATAGATTATATCTTAGAATTATTTAAACGTTTCATGTGCTGCTATCTCTCCAATGAGCTATAAACTCAAGGACAAGTCTACTTGCCCCTCAAAGGCCACATGTCCCAATTGAGTTTTTTATCTTTCTTAAAAAAAAAAAAACCTCTCATCTTTCTTCTGACTTCCTTACTTCTGTTTGTCAGAGGCATCACCATGCATTTAGAAATCTGGGGCATCATGGCTATCATGCCAGACAAAATGAATCAAGAAAGAGCTCCCACCATAACACTTACTAGTAATATAAACTCTGCTGAATCACTTAAGTTCTGAGAAGCTCAGTTTTCTCTTCTATAAAATAAGATAATGATATTTGTTCTACCTACACAATATGGTGGCTATTGTGAAGAAACGTGCTTTGTAGACCTTTAAGGATCACAAAAGTATGAGTTATTATGGCTATTCCCCTTCCCTTCCTGACTCCCCCATTCCCACCATCCAATCAGATGTGAAGTCCTAACCATTGTGTTCCTCTCATTGCTCTCTAGTGGGCTCTCCTCTGTCCACTTCCTCAGCCACTAGCCTAGTTCAGGGCCTCATCATCTCTAGATTATTGAAACAGTTTCCCAACTCACTTTCCTGTCCCCACAGTCTCCCTTCTCCCTCTACGGGAATCAGTGTGATTCAGTGGAAAAGATGCTGGATTTGGAGGCAAAACTCTCTTTTGAAGCCTAGCCCTCTCGCTTAATTCCTCTGATTTTCCCGTTAAAATGAGATTAAACTAGATAGTTAGATAACTTGTAAAGTTCCTTGTGGGATGGCTAGGTGGCACCATAGTACATACAGCACTGGGCATGGAGTCAGGAAGATCCATCTTCCTGAGTTCAAATCTGGCCTCACACTTAATGGCTGTATGACCCTGGGTGGTCACTTAACCCTGTTGGCCTCAGTTTCCTCATCTGTAAAATGAGCTGGAGAAGGAAATGGTAAACTGCTCCAGTATCTCTGCCAAGAAAACCTCAAATGGGGTCACAAAGAATTGGACATGACTGAGATGAGTGAACGACAATAACAATGAGTGTTAAAAGTTAAATCAGAAGTTCAGACTATCAACAGACTTTGACACTTTTGTCCTTTGGATGAGCTCACAACCACCTCTGTAGGGGAGAGTTTCTCAGATATGATGAGTCAGGTTCTTGCCCCACCTTTTTTCTTTTCCTCTCCTTTACCCATCACCCAATTATGACACTCAAAAATTCAAAAGAATAGGTCTGGGAATAGATGAAATAGGTGAATCATTGGTTCCCCACTAATCGCTATTCTAAAGCCCCTCAAAAGCAAGGGAGCATCCCTAATACTCTATCTTCTTAGTCTGTGTGTTTCTCCTACCTCCTGGCTCTCCTGGCCTCTTTCAAGACTAAAATCAAATCCTACCTTCTATAAAAGGCCTTTCCTGATCCCTGAGCCTTCCCTCTGAAATTACTTTCCATTTACACTGTGAATATATCTTGTATGTACATATTTATTTGCATATTTTCCCATTAAGAGATGAATATCTTGAGGGCAGGGACTATATTTTTTGTCTGTCTTTGTTACTCTGGCATTTAACACATGCTAAATACATAATAAGTAGTTAATAAATACTTATTGACTGGCTAACCTCATGCATGTCAGAGATGGTACTTTTACTGAAAACAAGGGGAAAACTAGAAAGCCATATTTGAAGTGGCCATATCACCAACCCTATCAGAATGCAGCCTTAGAAGGCCACAGCATCCCTCATACCCCTAGTGCCTTTGAGGCCTCAATCAGTTACATAGAATAGCCCTTGAGAAATTCCATTTGGACATAGGAGCTTATATATAGGTTTCATCCTTTTCCCCTCCTTAGTATAGATATTGATTTGCCACCTAATTCCTCATTTGGAAAGGGTTTTACCACCAAATGTGGGGATTGAAATATATAAAACTGATCGAGTCTGCTCATTTGTAGAACTCTCAGAAATAACCTTCATTCAAAGTGTTACAGAGAGTGGCCCCAGGTTGCCAGGGTAGAACCTGGGAAAAAGATCTCATTGATCTCACTGTAGGGTTTTACTAGCTAGAGGAAAGAGAGTCAAGCCAGGGCTCTTCCAAAGAGACCTTGGAGCAGAGTCTAAAGGTCTCAACAGGGATTCTCAACTTTCCTTGTTTCTCTTCTGTTGAAGAGCCCTGCAGTACTTTCCACTTCTTTTGTCTGGGGCAACTGTCCTCCACCTTAGGAGAATGGGGGAGACCCCTGACATAATCCATGTTTACTTTACTCTATCTTTCTACCTCCTCACCATCAGCCTTCCCATCCTGGAGATGCCTCCACCCTGAGGCCCTAATCTCCTGATGGCTGAGTCCCTATACCAGACCACCATGTTCAGTGTGGCCTCAGCCATACTCACTTCATTGCCAACTCCATTCCCTCTCCTGACTTCTTTTCCCAGAAGCCTTCCTCCACTCTGTGCCCTCTTCCCTTGATTTCCAGTTCCCCTTTATAGATGCTCTTCCTTCATTAGAATGTAACCTCTTTGGGAGATAAGGACTATCTTGTTTGCTTTTTTTTAAACCTCCACAACACTTAGCAGAGTGCCTGGTATATACTTAATAAATGCTTTTATCTATCTGGGAATAGATAAAATAGATAAATCATCTATCAGTCCAATTCTTTGTCAAGTGAGACATCCCTCCTTATATCTGGGGTGACTATTTTTTGCCCTAGGAGAATTGGAGAGACCCCTCATACAACCAAGTTCCCCCCCAACTGAGAGACCAAAGGAAGGGGCAAGGGAGGTTGGGAAGGGGTAGAGGATGTGATATAGAGGCCAAGAGTTGTAGCATTCCAGGTGATCTCTTACCTCATCATCTGTCAAAATGGAGAGTTTAGAAGATGTGCAGTTCCCAAGGGCCACAAAGGGAATTCAAACGGCCAATGGATAAAAAAAGGGGGGATAGAATTTTACTTATAATGCTATATAAACCTTCAATATCTAGCAATAGAGCCCAGGCCCAATTCTTTTCCTAATTTAGGTGGCCCCTAAAGAAACTTGTCTCCTGCTGGAGAGAAAGATGCTCTTCAGTGATATTTACATACATCCTCCGAAAGAGCCTGGTCTCTTTCCTTCTCATCCCCTTGAATTTACTGTAGGGAGGAGGTACAGGGTTAAAGGCAAAATTTTCAAGGTTCCATCTCATCCAAAGCTCTCTAATAACAGAACTTTTAGTTTTCATTCTATTCATTGGGTAAGTATTTATGTTCGAGGCCACAGAAAGTTCAGAAGGTTCTATTAGCAACAACTTGGGCCACCTAGATTTACAACTTAAGTCCAAACTAGAGAGAGCATGACGCAGTGGCAAAAAATGTAGGATGTGCAGACAGAAGATCCAGGTTCCAACAGAGATTTTTGCCATTTTTGCCTGCGTGACCTTAAGCAAGCCCCTTAACCTCCTTGGACCTCAAGTTTCTTCTTCTGGAAAACTGGTCCTTTGCAACTCTGTCTACATCTATGGTTCAATGAGAGCAGGTGGAGCTGGAGAGCAGCAGCGTCCAACCAGAAGGAATGCGATATTCTCTGGATGGCCACAAGGTAGGGTGGAGGGTGTGGCTAAGTATCTTATAGATAATGCAACCACTATACCTCTCCTTGCATAGCTCCCAATATCCACACATCTGGAAGGAGAGGGAAAGGGACTGAGGCTAATCCTCTACATGCTTCATAACCAAGTTGTTTCCTCCCCTTAGCTTAAGGCTTAATTAAGTAGGTTAAAGGTTGCAGGAAATATTAGAATACCTTGTCTAACCCCCCACTCCTTCCCATTTTACAAATGATGAACCTGAGATGCAGAGAAGAAAATTACTTGCCCAAGGCTACACATATAAAAACTAGCAGAATTGGGATTCCAACCCAGGCTCTCTGACTCCAAATCCAGTACCTTTCCCACCATACCAAGCTATGTTTTCCCTGCCAAGATTCACTTCATCTTAACAGAGGACTCTTGAGGATAAAAAGCCTTGGATCAAATTTGGGTCACCATGGCAGGTAGGTACGGACCGTCACATAGGAGCCACCTTGTTATACTTTAAATGGCTCACTGAAATAATAAGTCACATCCAGCAAATGTGGAACGTCCCAGTGGAAGCTGGTAAACCAATCACTCCTCCCACACTCATCACCACCCCCACTTCCAAATGACATAAATGGGGCAAAAACACAAACCTTTCAACCACCAGATGACCCGATTAAGCATCTCATCAGTAACATCTGAAAGCAACAGAAAAAAAAATCATTGCTTTTCTTCCAGCACCAGATGGTAATCCCCACAACCATTCCAGTCCCCTTCACTTGGCCCAATGGATTCTGCCCAAGTGTTACCTTTATCGACCAAAGATACACAAAGGAAGGTAACTACATTTGAGAGGGCTCATCCATATCCTTCCATTTTAATACATCAAGCCCCACCCCCTTGCCTTTTCCATCTTATCTTCAAGAACATCCACTTGGAAGACCTGATTTTCTATAATACCCTCAGCCTACCTCCAGCTCAGTCCCCAATCTCTAACTTTGGAAACCACATTCTAAGACCAGACTCAGTATTTTAAATCACTAGGTATTTCCTCCAGACCCAGAGAATGAGGGATGGAGGTGGAGCCAGTGTCCTTGGAAGAAATTGGCTTCTCTCTCAACCAACTCTGAAACAAATCCAAGAGGTCACAAGAGTGACTAGGTGCTCATGTTGGCACCAGTGTAGTACTGACAGCCTTGGAAGAAGGCAGCCCACCCACTGTAATCTGCTCCCACCCATCAGTGTCCCATCTCACTAAATCGGGACTGCACCTAGGCAGACTTCTTCAAAACATACCCAGGAAGAAAGCACTAAACCTTTGAATGGTTCCATCCTCCATGCACTCAGGTGATTCCAAGGGCTGCAAAGCAGACTTCAGAAAATCCCTTGAACACACTCTACTCAAAGGGCTATGTGGAGATTGTGGTTCAGGAGAAGTTGCCTTCTCACTCTGTATGATTAACTCTTCACAGTAAGCTGAGGCTATCGCTATCTGGGACATGAAAAGGTCTAGGTGAGATGCCCTATTTTCTGACTGTGTTAAGGCTCTCTCATTCTTTGGAGGCTCAGGAGGTTCTGGGTGGAATAAGATCCACCATGAAGACTCAGGACCATACTTTGGTAAGGACCTGGGTGGTAAAGGACGAGGGATCAATTCTGGCTCTGTAACAGTAACAGCCTTCGTTGGGACTTCAGAAGATGGTGGCTTAGCAGAAGAACTTAAAATTGGTGGTTTGTGGGAAGGTTCACTTGGTTGCCAGGAAGGACTTGGAGAAGATGACTCTGACTCTGTTAAGATGGTGACCCGGCGTGGCTCACGCCCCGAACGAGTAGAGGTCTTGATAGCTGTCTCTGCCTCTTGGGTCAGTGCGACCCTGGTAGGAGATGGAACCTGCCTCTGGACTGTCTCAACTTCTGATCGACCTATGACTTTTTGTGAGTGATCAGCATCCTTACGGAATGACACCTTAACAGCTGACTCTACTTCTAAAGATCCCAAGTTTCTGTGGGATCCCTTAGTTTCTGCATGGATTGTGCTTCGGGAACCTGCCTGAGATTCTTGCACAGACACAATCCTTGGGGTTGGTTTGGTCTCCAGAGCAGTATGGGTTGGATCTGAGGAGGGTGGTTTCCTCAAGAGAGGTTTGCCCTCAGAATAGACCACATTTTTTTTTATATCAGTCTGAGTGGATTCATCCTTTGGGTTAACTGAACGCCTTCGAGGGCTTCGGACCCCTTGGGGGTTTGTAACCTTGGAGGGCGGTGGTTCCACATCCCATTGAGAGCTTGGTACAGCCGATTCCTTCTGATTCGAGGATGGTGCCCGGGAAGTGACTTTGGCATCTGAGGGAAGTACATTCCGATGGCTCTCATGCCCTGGGGCAGCCACATTTTTATGTATTTGATCCTGTGTTGGTGGACTTTGGGTCCTATGTGTGCCACCATGGGAAGTACCATCAGATTTCATCTGTGCTCTCCCTAGTGGGGCCAGCAAGTTAGCATGGGAAACTGAGCTGTGATCATGTTTGCGTTGAGGTGAGCCATGACGGATTGCTTCAGCCTTTAGGTGGCCTTGGCTGTGAGAACCAGATTCATGCCCTTGGGGAGAGGAAGTTCGTGAGAAATCAAGCCCATACTGGGGGGAAGCAGATCGAGGGGCATCTGCCCCTCTTTGGGAGGCAGCAGTTTGACGACTTTCCATTCCACGTTGGGGGGAAACACTCTGGGACAAATCTGCACTTCTGTGGCTGGCAGAAGGGCCTCGATGGGGACTCATACTATGGTTGACCTCAGGCCCTCGCTGCATAGGAGCAGAAACTTTAAGCGGGGCTTTAGTCATCTTGGCTGTCTGAGACATGGAGCCTTTTTGGGTAGAGCCCATGTTTCACTTTCTGGATTAGGGGCCCTGCTGCATGTGAATCTTTACTCTCAGTTTTAAGAGCTGCTGATCTTGACTGTTGTTCCCAGAGAAGCTCAATCATCGGTTTCCTTAGCTACCTCTCTTCCTAGTGATGTCACAAAGGAGGGAGCTTACTAGTGAAACCCCTAAGACTCCAACTCGATGGAGAAGAACCTTAAAGCTAAAAAGAGAATTGAAGTGCTAGAGCCTGGGGAGTTGCCTTTGATGTTTTTCCATCAAGGTCATAGGGAGGTTCTATGCAAATTTGGGTCTTCTTGTTAGATTGTGAAGACTTCAGGTTTTCCCTTTCCTCCCCCAAGTAATCAAATACTAGGAATTCTCTCGGGAGACTTCTGTATAAGAAGGAAGCCAGGGGCCCCTAGCAGGGTCAAGTCTACAAAACCAAACACTAATAACCAGCTATATAAGGAATGGAAGCCAGCAGGGTGTAGCAGAATCAGAAAGATTTGGGTTCAAGGCATAAATGTCTGAAACATCCTGGCTATGTGGCCTTAGACAGCACATTTAACCTTAGTGGCCCCAGGTTAATTTGCATAAGATTTCCTGATAGAAGAGTTTCCACATGGGTGGCTCCCTAATTATAGCTCCTAAAGCCTAGTCTATCCTATTTCACTACCAGGTTAGACCTGTAGGGTGGATTTTTTTTTTATTTTTACTTTTCAAAAAGTTTTAATAATGTAGTGGCCATAGGTACAGATGAGTACTTGGTAAATCTTCTCAGATGACAGTTGACCATCCTATAGAAGGGATGGCCACCACATACCTGCTAACTCTAATATCTGAAAGTCCAAGAAATGTTGTCACACTAAATAAGTGACCAGTGAGTAAGGGAGATTTTGCCCTTTTGCTAGTTTGGCTGCCTAAACAAGCCAAGCCTCAGGAAAGCATCGGATGAGGATTTTGTTGTTCTGAATTCTAGAAGGGTAGTCTCCAACCTTATTTGACTCTATACCTCCCATATATATGTATTTTCTATTTATACATACATGTTACTATGGGTACCATAATGTCCATCATAATGTCTAAAAATTATGTCCATTATAAAACTTATACTCAGAATAGATATTGTAAAAGGAGGAGATAAATGTGAAATAAGAGTCAATTGGGAGCCACTTGTGTTTAATTATCTGCTCAGGACCAGCTCTAAGTTGTCTTCAGGGCCAGAAAGGAAAAAGTTCATGAGCCCAGGAACTTGTTTTAAGTAGCCCCTGAGTCATCAGGTCTTCTGGCTCGGTAGCCGGAAAGGGGAAGGAAGTAGGCTGCCCTAAGCTTCCATGATTAGTGCATGTTCCAAGGAATGGTGCCAATAGCCCAGGCCATACCTACGTTAAAACAATGATTCAAACAGGAGGCCAATCTGTGGACCTCAGGTGCATGTGTAGTCAGTACACGTGTGAAAGGTACTGTGGCATAGTGGATAGAGAGTTGGTCTCAGAGTCAGGAAGCCCTGGGTAAAATTTCTCCCTCTGATTCATACCTGCTGTGTATGTGATCCTGGGCAAATCGCAATAACTTCTCAGTACTATGTGAAACACTCTAAGACTGCAAATTGCAGAGGAGGTGCTGACTTGCATTGATAGGGGAAGTTTCCTTTGTTCTCTATCCTTCCTATATAATATATATAAAGAATGATAAGGTCTGATTGTTTTGCTGCTGACTGCCTAAAGACCTGGTTTATACCCAAGGGCCATGGCACTAGGCTCAGCTTGAGCTTATTAATGATAGTAGTAGTAGTTATGGTGGTAGTAGTAGTAGTAATGGTAATAGCTAGCATTTACATAGCACTTTAAGGTTTACAAAGTGCTTTACAAATATAACCTGAGCCCAAATCCTATTGGGATGGGACTCTCTGCCTCACTGGCGGAGATTAATGTCCCAAGTCTGTATGAAGGGCAGGGTGAAGTGTTGAGATTGGGAGGAGAGAGATGCTGGGTTCTTCTAGCTTTTCAAAGAACATATACAATGCTGAATACAGATTGCTGAAGAGAGAAAGACTCTGGGAACAAGCTGACATATAGAACATGGATCATGTCTCTGTTTCCAGTTTACTATGTTAGAGACAAGTCTCCGTACCCTGATATACTACTGATAAGATGCATTTGTTCCTGTTTAAGTTCATGTTCATGAGCACTGGGCCATGTTCAGAGAAGCTAAAT